>NC_134398.1:22266621-22342800 GCF_050003625.1 Haematobia irritans
TGCGGATCCTCTAAGAGAAGCAACTTTCATCCGATCCGGCTGAAATTTGATACATGGTATTAGTATATGTTCTCCAACAACTATGCAAAAATTTGTCCATATCGGTTCATAATTATATATAGCCCCCATATAAACCCATCCCCAGATTTGAACTCCTGAGCCTCTTGGAAGAGCAAAATTCATCCGATCCGGTTGACATTTGGTAGGTGGTGGTATTCACCCAATTCGGTTGAAATTTCTTACATTGCGTTTGTATATGGCCGCTAACAACCATACAAAAATTGGTCCATATCGGTTTATACTTATATAGCCGGTCCCCTATCAAACAAAAATTGGTCCATATCGGTTCATAATCATCGTTGCCACTCGAGCCAAAAATAATCTACCAAAATTTTATTTGGTCAAAATTTTATTTCTATAGAAAATTTCGTAAAATTTTTGGTAAAATATCGGTCCATATTTATATATAGCCCCCATATAAACCCAACCCAAATTTTAACTCCTGAGCCTCTTGGAAGAGCAAAATTCATCCGATCCGGTTGACATTTGGTAGGTGGTGTTATTCACCTAATTCGGTTGAAATTTCGTACATTGCGTTTGTATATGGCCGCTAACAACCATGCCAAAATTGGTCCATATCGGTCTATAGTTATATATAGCCGGTCTCCTATCAAACAAAAATTAGTCCATATCGGTTCATGATCATGGTTGCCACTCGAGCCAACAAAAATTTACCAAAATTTTGTTCTGTGAAAATTTTATTTCTATAGAAAATTTTGTCAACATTTTATTTCTATAGAAATTTTTGGTAAAATGTCGGTCCATAATTATATATAGCCCCCATATAAACCGATCCCCAGATTTGCACTCCGGAGCCTCTTGGAAAAACAAAATTCATCCGATCCGGTTGAAATTTGGTAGGTGTTGTTATTCACCCAATTCGGTTGAAATTTCGTATGTTGCATTTGTATATGGCCGCTAACAATCATGCCAAAATTGGTTCATATCGGTCTATACTTATATATAGCCGGTCCCCTATCAAACAAAAATTGGTCCATATCGGTTCATAATCATGGTTACCACTCGAGCCAAAAATATTACCAAAATTTTATTTGGTATAGCCCGTTCCCTATCAAACAAAAATTGGTCCATATCGGTTCATAATCATTGTTGCCACTCGACACAAAAATAATCTACCAACATTTTATTTTGTCAAAATTTTATTTCTATAGTCAATTTTATCAAAATTTTATTTCTATAGAAATTTTTGTCAATTTTGTCAAAATTTTATTTCTAAAGAAAATTTTGTCAAAATTTCGTTTCTATAGGAAATTTTGTCAAAATTTTATATCTAATGAAAATTTTGTCAACATTTTATTTCTTTAGAAAAATTTTAAAATTTTATTTCTTAAGAAAATTATGTCTAAATCATATTTCTCTA
This sequence comes from Haematobia irritans, assembly GCF_050003625.1. Lineage (NCBI taxonomy): Eukaryota > Metazoa > Arthropoda > Insecta > Diptera > Muscidae > Haematobia > Haematobia irritans. Next base: position 22,268,063 of record NC_134398.1, read on the forward strand.
GAAAATTTTTCTCAAAATTTTATTTCTAAAGAAAATTGTGTAAAAATTATATTTCTTTAGAAAATTTTGTCAAACTGAATTATATATGTTACGTATTTAGTTGGCCTTTTTTTGTTTAATATATAAACCCCGTATGGACTAACTTACAATTTAGAAGACGGTGTTAACAAGTTTTATGATATCTTGCCATCGGCAAGTGTTACCGCAACCCAAGTAATTCGATTGTGGATGACAGTCTTTAGTAGAAGTTTCTACGCAATCCATGGTGGAGGGTACATAAGATTCGTCCTGGCCGAACTTACGGCCGTATATACTTGTTATTTATAATTTTGATCCAAAACACAGTCCATTGCAAGTACTGTTCTCTTCTGACATTAAGTCTTTTTTAAGACACATTTTGAAGTTTCATAGTAAAAATTTAATACAATCGACATTACATAGTATGTCGAATATTTTCTCTGAATCTTCCGAACATTTTTTGGCAAATATTGAAAAATATAAGTAAAAATACTTTTTGGTGTTCGGTCGAAACAGAGATTTAACCTATGCAAGGTGGGCATGCTAGCCATTGTTCCACGATGGCCAACTAAATGTTTGTTTCTGCCAAATAAAATTTCTTCACATCGGCTCGTGAGCGCCGAAAACTATGTTTTATTAACATAATTGCTTGGCTATTTGCGTTGCTAGTGCGTTGATGACTGTAGCGATAATTGTCTGTTGATGACAATAACAGCTACCTAGGCCAGCTAACACACGGCTTACAAACTGTATGGTCTGCGGAAAAGAAAATTTTTTTGATTTAGTCTTTATGATACAATATGTAAAAACATCCTATAAAAGAATCAACGTTTATCATAAAAATTATCTACATTTCTTCCAAACAAACTTCCTAACAACGAAAAGCAAATGGGAAACGATATTTGCTTCTCTAAAATTTCGTTTGTGAAGAAATATTTTTTTGCGTGTAGAAAAAAATATTTGTGTCTCCCATACGAAATACTAAAAATAAATTACACTGAAACAAGTATATACGGTCGTAAGTTCGGCCAGGCCGAATCTTATGTACCCTCCGTAGAAACTTCTACGAAAGACTGTCATCCACAATGCAATTACTTGGGTTGTGTTATCTTAAAACTTCTTAACATCGTTTTCTAAATTGTGAGTTAGTCCATGCGTGATATATATATTAGACAAAAAAGGTTGAATCGGTTGAATTTTGCTCTTCCAAGGGGCTCCGGAGGCCAAATCTGAGGATCGGTTTATATGGGGGCTATATATAATTATGGCCCGATTTCAACCAATTTTTGCGTGGGAGTTTGAGGCCATATATTAACATCACATACCAAATTTCAACTGAATCAGATGAATTTTGGCCTTCCAAGAGGCTACGGAGGTCAAATCTGGTGACCGGTTTATATGGGGGCTATATATAATTATGGACCGATGTGGACCAATTTTTGCATGGTTGTTAGAGCCTATATACTAACACCATGTACCAAATTTCAGCCGGATCGGATGAAATTTGCTTTTCTTAGAGGCGTTGCAAGCCAAATCGGGGGATCGGTTTATATGGGGGCTATATACAATTATGGACCGATATGGACCTATTTTTGCACGGCTGTTAGAGACCATATACTAACACCATGTACCAAATTTCAGCCGGATCGGATGAAATTTGCTTCTCTTAGAAGCCTCGCAAGCCAAATCGGGGGATCGGTTTATATGGGGGCTATATATAATTATGGACCGATGTGCACCAATTTTTGCATGGTTGTTAGAGACCATATACTAACACCATGTACCAAATTTCCGCCGGATCGGTTGAAATTTGCTTCTCCTAGAGGCCTCGCAAGCCAAATCGGGGGATCGGTTTATATGGGGGCTGTATATATTTATGGACCGATGTGGACCAATTTTTGCATGGTTGTTAGAGATCATATGCAGACACCATGTACCAAATTTCAGCCGGATCGGATGAAATTTGCTTCTCTTAGAGGCCTCGCAAGCCAAATTTGGGGGTCCGTTTAAATGGGGGCTATACGTAAAAGTGGACCGATATGGCCCATTTGCAATACCATCCGACCTACATCAATAACAACTACTTGTGCCAAGTTTGAAGTCGATAGCTTGTTTCGTTCGGAAGTTAGCGTGATTTCAACAGACGGACGGACGGACGGGCATGCTCAGATCGACTCAGAATTTCGCCACGACCCAGAATATATATACTTTATGGGGTCTTAGAGCAATATTTCGATGTGTTACAAACGGAATGACAAAGTTAATATACCCCCCATCCTATGGTGGAGGGTATAAAAATGCTTGGCCTGTTCTAAAGATTGTGTCTTCACAACAATGATATTTGTATTGATTACAAGAAGCATTTAATTGAATGAATTGCAATTTTTTTTTAAACTTGAGTTTTGCTTACTTAATACTGCGAACAAATTTAAAATTATTATGTTTTTTCCTTTAACATAAAATTTTGATAAATTTATCCAATGGAATAAAATTTGGACAAAATTTTGTTTAAAAATAAAATTTTGACAAAATAACATATGAGCTAGAAATGTTTAAATTACCAACAAACTATATTTACTGAGTTTGTCTTAAGTAGCAATATTTAGTTTACTAGATTACTCAGTTTGTCACACATTTTGTCATAATACCAAATAAGCGTTTTGAGACGTGTTAGTTTAAAACTCAAACACTTTTGACATGCGTCTACATTTAGCTCAAGCTTCATTGAACAAAAAGCAATAATAATATAATTTATAAATAGATTCATATTGACAAGATTTATTTTTTTCTTACAGTTTTCGTTATTTGTGGAATATATTTAGATCAAATAATTGCATAAAGAATTTCCATAAATTTGGATTTCTCATTGCGAAATTCTTAACATATAAAGTTTATAGTAAATTGACAGATTTTGTGGTTTTTTAAGCAAATTTGGATAGACATATACTCTTAAAAGGGTTAGAAAATATTTAAAATAGAAAAAAAAAAAACAAGAGTGAGAAACGTTTGTGTGTGTAAAGAACAAATATCACCAAAACGTTTCTAATATTATTATGGCCAAATTTTGGAAAATCGAGCGATACATATATATGGGAGCTATATCTAAATCTGAACCGATTTGGATGATATTTACCAGGTTCGGTTGATACAACAAAAGGTTACCTTGTGCTAAATTTGAGTAAGATTGGTTAATAAATGAGGTAACTATGGCCACAAATAAGGTTATAAGGGGCCACATTTTTGAAAATCGGGCGCTACATACATATATCGTTAGCTTAATGTGTAAAAGTGCTAAGTCAAATTTTTGAAATTTTACAGGAGAGACAAAAAACTTAATAAATTGTAAAAAAAAATTACCATAAATGCTTTCACTACAAACAGTAAACTTTCCGCAAAATCACACACAAAAAATTGCTACTAAAATTTTTTAGCAAAGCCTACTCAACCTAAAATTTGATTTAGCAAGTGTATTTTAACAGGTGCTGACTTAGCACTTTTACACATCATTACCAAATAGATATAAAAACAGATATTTATATATATATATATATATATATATATATATATATATATATATATATATATATATATATATATATATATATATATATATATATATATATATATATATATATATATATATATATATATATATATATATATATATATATATATATATATATATATATATATATATATATATATATATATATATATATATATATATATATATATATATATATATATATATATATATATATATATATATATATATATATATATATATATATATATATATATATATATATATATATTTTTTTTTTTTTTTTTTTTTTTTTGTAAACTATGTATTTTTGATTTATCTGTCGATCTGCATCTTTATCCATTTTTTGTAAAAGGTTCACTTAGCACCTTTACACATTAAGCTAACGATATATGGAAGCTATATCTAAATCTGAACCTATTTGGATGATATTTTGCACATAGAGTCAGAACTATAGAAGATTAGAGTAACCCAAATTTGAGTAAAATCGGTTGATAAATAAGGGTTTTATTGCCAAAAATCGGGCGATACATATGTACCCAGCAAAAAAAAGCGACGCCAAAAAAGTAGTGTAAATTGCATATCTAAAATTTAGTTTGCATAATCCCTCATATTAGGGTGATATATTTTCCAGTGTTGGTATAGAAGAGGGAAACATAAAACATATGGCATTTAGTGGCACAAAGGTGTCATCACTTGAGAAAAGTGGCAAATTTGCCACCAAAGTGGAATTACGGTACCTAAAATCAAAACAATATTACAGAATAAAATTCATCCGATACGATTGAAATTTGATACGCGGTGGTAGTATATGGTTTCTAACAACCATGCAAAAAATTGGTCCGTCCTCTTGGAGCAGCAAAATTCATCCCATACGGTTGAAATTTGATACATAGCACTAGTATATGGCCGCTAACAGCCATGAAACAATTGGTCCATATCGGTTTGCAGTTATATATAGCCGATCGCCAATCCCACAAAAATTGGTCCATATTGCCAAAAATAATCTACCAAAATTTTATTTCTATAGAAAATTAATTATATACGTATTTAATACGCTTTTCTTTTTTGTTTAATGCATGGACTCACTTACAATTTAGATACCTTGTCATCGGCAAGTGTTACCGCAACCCAAGTAATTCGATTGTGTATGACAGTCTTTAGTAGACGTTTCTACGCATTCCATGGTGGAGGGTACATAAGATTCGGTCTGGTCGAACTTACGGCCATATATACTTGTTCATATATATATTGAAAATATTTAATTTTTCAGAAGACAATTAATGACATATTTCCTTGTTTAGCAAAAATTTTAAAAAATGTCATTATATTTACAAATTTGCTTCGTCGGCGCAATTTTGATGATATATTTCCTTATTATAACGAATTTTCGTTTATCACTGCTGGACCCAAACCGCGTTGGCGCCCATCGACCTTTGTTTGCCCCCAAAGAAACAACGTTACCTTCAAAAGAAAATGTAGTTGATATGAAATTTTTTTTCGGAGAAAAAAAAAACATAATTTTTTGCGTGAATGTTTTGTTGCTTTTGTTTATTATTTTATTAATAAACGCATAGTCCAAGAGAACAAAAAAAAAATCCTTTGAAGAAAATAAATGCTTTGCCATTTCCCTTTTACCATTCACTGCATAGGCATTAGCTTGTAACATAAATTTGAATTATTTTCTTGACCTTCTTTTAAGCACATTTCGTCGGAAGCTTTAATATCACCCCTGGTGGTGACCATTATTTATGGTCGAAAGTGGACATTTGAAACATTTGCCATTAATATGGGGTCACACATTTGCATAATGTGTGCGATTCTATGACTGTGAATGTGGTAAAGGAGTCATTTGTTTTTTTCCTAGAAGAAGGGAAACATGGACATTTGTTGCAATATCCTTTGGGTCACCACAGTGGTCTTTACCGCATAACCAGAAAAACCGAAGGAGGTCATGTGAAAGTGTTGGTCATAGAAGGAATTAAAAAAAACAGGATATGTGAACTTTTTCGATTTTCCAATTTTAGATAGAATTTAATGGAGAAACTTGAATATGGATTAGGGGGTTTTATAATAGACGAAAGAAAATTTTAATATACTTAGCAAGATATATTTAGATCTACGAAGGTGACTTTTGCTGGTAAAGTTTATTCTTGACAAAAAAATAAAGCCTACTTTTAGGCGTTACATGCAGCCAGATATATTTAGATCAATGAAGTTGGCTTCTACTAGTAAAGTCTATTTTTGAAAAAATACAGTCTACTTTAAGGGACTATATCCAGTTATATTTAGATCAAAGAAGTTGACGTTTGTTGTTAATATTTATTCTTGGAATCAAAACTTGAAAAAAAAAACAAAAATGCAAATTCATTCTTGAAAAAGAAAAATATATAGCCTACTTTATGGCGCGGAAATGGGGCTATGATAGAGAAACAACTTTAACCAACAAAAAAATCTTCTAACATATGTCCTTGAGTCTTGCCATGGCCTTTATATTATAAAAATAAAACTACTTAGATTTTTTTTAATTTTAAGGCTAAAGGTTAAATATAAAAAAATCTATTCATTTGATTTTTTTTATATTTAACCTTTAGCCTTAAATTTTATTTAAATGTTAATTGCAAAGAAATTATCTACCAAATATTGTTTTTCCATTTCATAATTTGCCATGTGTTTTATTTACATTTCAAATCAGCAAGAGCTTAGAAAAACACACTTCACTTAGATCACTGATCGTGTCTTTGGCTGGTTTAGACAAGTAGATCAGTGAAGTCGACTTTTGTTGTTAAAATTTATTCTTGAAACCAAACGCGTTTAATGATCATCTATAAAAATTCATTCTTGAAAAAATATAGCCTGCTTTATGGCGCGAAAAGAAATAAATTTAATAAAGCCTACTTTAAGGGGAGACAAACAGTTATGTTTAGATCAATGAAGTTGACTTTTTCTGGTAAAGTCTATTCTTGAAAAAATAAAGACTATTTTAAAGAGCTATAGTCAGATATAATTAGATCACTGAAGTTGATTTTTTATACTCAAAACCACATAGTGGTCAGAGTATAATAACTTTGATCTGCCAAAAAATGTGTCTATCAGCAATATCGATTTTAGACCCCATAAATTATATACCGATCGGCTCAGAATCACCTCCTGAGTTGATCTAGCCCTTGGTGTCCGTCCGTCCGCCTTTCCTCGTATTTGTTATTCACAGGATTCTGGTCGCAATTATTAACCGATTTTGATGAAATTTGGTACATGGTGTTTGTTGGGCACAGTGACGAACGCTATTTAAGAAATCAGATCAAATTTAGATATAGCTCCTATATACATATATGTATCGCCCGATTTTGGACAATATACCCTTTTTATACCCTCCACCATAAGATGGGGGTATATTAACTTTGTCATTCCGTTTGTAACACATCGAAATATTGCTCTAAGACCCCATAAAGCATATATATTCTGGGTCGTGGTCAAATTCTGAGTCGATCTGAGCATGTCCGTCCGTCCGTTTGTTGAAATCACGCTAACTTCCGAACGAAACAAGGTATCGACTTGAAACTTGGCACTAGTAGTTGTTAATGATGTAGGTCGGATGGTATTGCAAATTGGCCATATCGGTCCACTTTTACGTATAGCCCCCATATAAACGGACCCCCAAATTTGGCTTGCGATTGCTCTAAGAGAAGCAAATTTCATCCGATCCGGCTGAAATTTGGTACAGGGTAATAGTATGGTCTCTAACAACCATGCAAAAATTGGTCCATATCGGTCCCCTTTTACGTATAGCCCCCATATAAACGGACCCCCAAATTTGGCTTGCGATTGCTCTAAAAGAAGAAGTGTTAGTATATGGTCTCTAACAACCACGCAGAAATTGGTTCATATGGGTCCATAATTACATATAGCCCCCATATAAACTGATCCCCCGAATTGGCTTGCGGAGCCTCTAAGAGAACCAAATTTCATCCGATCCGGCTGAAATTTGGTACATGGTGTTGGTATATGTTCTCTAATGACCATGGAAAAATTGGTCCACATCGGCCCATAATTATATATAGCCCCCATATGAACCGATCCCCAGATTTGACCTCCGAAGCCTCTTAGCAAAAAGTCATCCGATCCGATTGAAATTTGGTTCGTGGTGTTAGTATATGGTATCTAACAACCATGCAAGAATTGGTCCATATCGGTCCATAATTATATTAGCCCCCATATAAATCGATCCCCAGATTTGTCCTCCGGAACCTCTTGGAGGAGCAAAATTCATCCGATCTGGTTGAAATTTGCAACGTGGTGTTAGTATAAAGCCGCTAATAACCATGCCAAAATTGGTCCGTATCCGTCGATAGTTATATATAGCCTATTCAATATCACACAAAAATTTGTCCATATCGGTTCATAGTCATGGTTGCCACTCGAGCCAAAAATAATCTATTAAAATTTTATTTTTATAGAAAACATTGTAAAATGTTATTTCTATAGAAAATTTTGTCAAAATTTTATTTCTATAGAAAATTTTTTCTAAATTTTATTTCTATAGAAAATTTTGTCATAATTTTATTTCTATAGAAAATTTTGTCAAAATTTTATTTTTTATAGAAATTTTTTTCCAAATTTTATTTCCATAGAATTTTTTTTCCAAATTTTACTTCTATAGAAAATGTTGTCAAAATTTTATTTTATCAAAATTTTATTTCTATAGAAACTTTAAACTTAATTATATACGTATTTAATCGGCCTTTTTAGTTTAATATATACCACGTATGGACTATGTGGTATATATTACGGTGTTAGGAAGTTTTAAGATACCTTGCCATCGGCAAGTGTTGCCTCAACCCAAGTAATTCGATTGTGGATGATAGTCTTCAGTAGAAGTTTCTACGCAATCCATGGTGGAGGGTACATAAGCTTCGGCCTAGCGGAACTTACGGCCGTATATACTTGTTTGAACTGATCTTACCTAAATTTACCACAAGGTAATCTTCTGTAATATCAACCAAACCTGGAAAATTTTATCAAAATCGGGTCAGATTTAGATATAGGTCTCATATATATGCGTCGCCCGTTTTTCACAAATTTGGCCATAAGCCCCTTATTTATCAACCGATCTTAATCAAAGTTGGCTAAATCTAATTTTCCGTAGTAGTTACTATATGTGCAAAAAATGATCGAAGTCGGTTCAGATCTAGCTATAGCTCCCATATATATGTATCGCCCGATTTGGCAAATTTGACCATAAAACCCTTATTTTTGAACCGATCATACTCAAATATATTACAAGATAATCTTCTGTAATATGAACCAAACTCACAAAACATCATCCAAATCGGTTCAGATTTAAATATAGCTTCCATATTTATGTATCGCCCGATTTTGAAAAATTTCGCCTAATAATCATATTTTTGACCATAGTGGCCTTATTTATTAACCGATCATACTCAAATTTAGCAGAAAATAATTTTCTGTAATATCAACTAAACCTGCAAAATATAATCCGAATCGGTTCAGATTTAGATATAACTCCAATATATATGTAACGCCCAATTAACCGATTTTACTCAAATTTAACACAACGTAGCCTTCTCCGGTTTCACTAAAAATTTACCAAAAAAGAAATGTTATATTGCAAAATTTTATTTCTATCGAAAATTTTGTCAAAATTTTATTTCCATAGAAAATTTTGTCCAAATTTTATTTCTATAGAATATTTTTTCATAAATTTATTTCAATAGAAAATTTTGTCAAAATTGTATTTCTGTAGAAAATTGTGTCAAAATTTTAGTTCTATCGAAAATTTTGTCAAAATTTTAGTTCTATCGAAAATATTGTCAAAACTTCATTTCTGTAGAAAATTTTGTCAAAATTTCATTTCTATAGAAATTTTTGTCAAAATTTTTGTCAAAATTTTTTTTCTATCGAAACGTTTGTCAAAATTTTATTTCTATACAAAATTTTGTCAAATTTTTTTTTCTGTAGAAAATTGAGTCAAAATTTTATTTCTATAGAAAATTTGTCAACATTTTATTTCTATAGAAAATTTTGTCCATATTTTATTTCTATAGAATATTTTGTCATAAATTTATTTCAATAGAAAATTTTGTCAAAATTGTATTTTCATAGAAAATTGTTTTAAAAATTTTATTCCTATAGAAAATTTTGTCAAAATTTTATTTCTATAGAAAATTTTGTCCAGATGTTATTTCTATAGAAAATTTTGTCAAAATTTGATTTATATTGAAAATTTTATTTCTATAGAAAATTTTGTCAAAATTTTATTTCTATATAAAATATTGTCCAAATTTTATGCCTATCGAAAATTTTGTCAAAATTTTTTGTCTATAGAAAATTTTGTCAAAATTTTTTGTCTATAGAAAATTTTGTCAAAATTTTAGTTCTATAGAAAATTTTGCCTCAATTTTATTTCTATAGAAAATTTTGTCAAAATTTAATTTCTATAGAAAATTTTGTCAAGATTTTATTTCTATACAAAATTTTGTCAACATTTAATTTTTTTAGAAAATTTTGTTAAAATTTTATTTTTATAGAAGATTTTGTCAAAATTTTATTTCTATAGAAAATTTTGTACAAATTTTATTTCTATAAAAAATTTTGTAAAAATTTTATTTCTATAGAAAATTTTGTCAAAATTTTATTTCTACAGAAAATTTTGTCCAAATTTTATGTCTATGGAAAATTTTGTCAAAATTTTATTTCTATAGAAAATTTTGTCAAAATTTTATTTCTATAGAAAATTTTGTCCAAATTTTATGTATATCGAAAATTTTGTAAAAATTTTATGTCTATAGAAAATTTTGTCAAAATTTTATTTCTATAGAAAATTTTGTCAAATTTTATTTCTATAGAAAATTTTGTCAAAATTTTATTTCTATAGAAAATTTTGTCAAAATTTTATTTCTATAGAAAATGTTGTCAAAATTGTATTTCTATAGAAAATTTTGTCAAAATTTTAGTTCTATAGAAAATTTTGTCAAAATTGTATTTCTCTAGAAATTTTTGTCAAAATTTTATTTCTATAGAATATTTTGTCATAAATTTATTTCAATAGAAAATTTTGTCAAAATTGTATTTTCATAGAAAATTGTTTTAAAATTTTATTCCTATAGAAAATTTTGTCATAATATTATTTCCATAGAAAATTTTGTCAAAATTTTATTTCTATAGAAAATTTTGTCAAAATATTATTTCCATAGAAAATTTTGTGAAAATTTTATTTCTATAGAAAATTTTGTCAAAATGTTATTTGTATAGAAAATTTTGTCAAAATTTTATTTCTATAGAAAATTTTGCCTATATTTTATTTCTATAGAAAATTTTGTCAAAATTTTATTTCTATAGAAAATTTTGTCAAAATTTAATTTCTATAGAAAATTTTGTCAAAATTTTATTTCTATGGAAAATTTTGTCAAAATTTTATTTCTATAGAAAATGTTGTCAAAATTTTATTTCTATAGAAAATTTTGTCCAAATTTTATTTCTATTGAAAATTTTGTGAAAATTTTATTTCTATGGAAAATTTTGTCCAAATTTTATTTCTATAGAAAATTTTGTCAAAATTTTATTTCTATAGAAAGTTTTGTCAAAATTTTATTTCTACGGAAAATTTTGACAAAATTTTATTTCCATAGAAAAATAGGTCAAAATTTTGTTTCTTTAGAAAATGTTGTCAAAATTTTATTTCTACAAAAATTTTGTCAAAAATTTTATTTCTATAGAAATTTCAAAATATTGTTTCTATAGAAAATGTTGTCAAAATTTTATTTCTATAGAAAATTTTGTCCAAATTTTATTTCTATTGAAAATTTTGTGAAAATTTTATTTCTATGGAAAATTTTGTCAAAATTTTATTTCTATAGAAAATTTTGTCAAAATTTTATTTCTATAGAAAATTTTGTCCAAATATTATTTCTATAGAAAATGTTGTCAAAATTTTATTTCTATAGAAAATTTTGTCCAAATTTTATTTCTATTGAAAATTTTGCGAAAATTTTATTTCTATGGAAAATTTTGTCCAAATTTTATTTCTATAGAAAATTTTGTCAAAATTTTATTTCTATAGAAAGTTTTGTCAAAATTTTATTTCTACGGAAAATTTTGACAAAATTTTATTTCCATAGAAAAATAGGTCAAAATTTTGTTTCTTTAGAAAATGTTGTCAAAATTTTATTTCTATAAAAAATTTTGTCAAAAATTTTATTTCTATAGAAATTTCAAAATATTGTTTCTATAGAAAATGTTGTCAAAATTTTATTTCTATAGAAAATTTTGTCCAAATTTTATTTCTATTGAAAATTTTGTGAAAATTTTATTTCTATGGAAAATTTTGTCAAAATTTTATTTCTGTAGAAAATTTTGTCAAAATTTTATTTCTATAGAAAATTTTGTCCAAATATTATTTCTATAGAAAATGTTGTCAAAATTTTATTTCTATAGAAAATTTTGTCCAAATTTTATTTCTATTGAAAATTTTGCGAAAATTTTATTTCTATGGAAAATTTTGTCCAAATTTTATTTCTATAGAAAATTTTGTCAAAATTTTATTTCTATAGAAAGTTTTGTCAAAATTTTATTTCTACGGAAAATTTTGACAAAATTTTATTTCCATAGAAAAATAGGTCAAAATTTTGTTTCTTTAGAAAATGTTGTCAAAATTTTATTTCTATAAAAAATTTTGTCAAAAATTTTATTTCTATAGAAATTTCAAAATTTTGTTTCTATAGAAAATTTTGTCAAACTGTTATTTCTATAGAAAATGTTGTCAAAATTTTATTCCTATAGAAAATTTTTCTAAATATTATTTCTATAGAATATTTTGTCATAAATTTATTTCAATAGAAAATTTTGTCATAAATTTATTTCAATAGAAACTTTTGTCAAAATTTTATCTCTATACAAAATTTTGTCAAAATTTTATTTCTGTAGAAAATTGTGTCGAAATTTTATTTCTATAGAAAATTTTGTCAAAATTTTATTTCTATAGAAAATTTTGTCAAAATTTTATTTCTATTGAAAATTTTGTCAAAATTTTATTTCTATAGAAAATTTTGTCCAAATTTTATGTCTATAGAAAATTTTGTCAAAATTTTATTTCTATAGAAAATTTTGTCAAAATTTTATTTCTGTAGAAAATTATGTCAAAATTTTATTTCTATGGAAAATTTTGTCAAAATTTTACGTCTATAGAAAATTTTGTCAAAATTTTATTTTTATAGAAAATTTTGTCACAATTTGATTTCTGTGGAAAATTTTGTCACAATTTTATTTCTGTTGAAAATTTTGTCAAAATTTTATTTCTATAGAAAATTTTGTGACTTTTCCTTGAGCCTTGTCATGACCTTTATGTTAAAAAATAGAGCTACTTAGATTTTTCGATTTTATAACTAAGACTAAAGGTTAAATAAAAATGAAAGTTCACATGAATACTTACAAGGTGAGAATTTGAAAAACAAAATCCAAGCTTTAAGAAAATTGAATAAAAATCCTTGGAGATTTACGGGGATGGATAGTGATTTTGTTTTTAATTTAAATCGATAATTAATTTTGAACATTTATCCCTTGATGCCGGTTCTTTCTCATCCCAATATCATATGGTTCTCATATATCCACCCGTTCGTTTATCATTAATCTCCTCTTTACGATCTTTTTGCTCTTTAATATGCAATTGTAGATTTTCCTCTTGATCGTAATCTGTCCAAATTTTGAAATTTTTATATGGCACATCCACGGTGGTGGTGGTTACTATTGATGTCACGGGATTTTTTACTGGTCTCAAGGATCTTTCCGTGGTTGTTGTTGTACTTATGGATTTTTGCGATTTGGGATTTCGTATAATGGTGGTCTTGGAATTTGGCTTGGTAATTTCCACCACCTCCTTGTGGGGGGGATCTTCAAAGGTAATGGTGCGTCGGCGTGTCTGAGTCAAAGCCAAATTTCGACTTAAACGTTTTGTGTGCTCCTCAACAATGGTTATGCTCAAATCACGCATGACCGACCAACAAAAAATGAGGTAATCTTTTCCAATTGAATAGCTATCTTCAAGCAATGCGAGAGACTATTGTCAAACTCTTGTTAATTTTTGTTGAATACAATATTGTTTTGTTTTTTGTTTTTTAAATTCACGTCACGTTTGTTTGTGCATAAATTTCAAGATTTATGTATTAATTTTTTAATAAAAAAAAATAATTTTTTGCAATTTTTTTTTCGGGAGCGTTGTTTGTCGTAGTTGATATTTGATTTATATTGATTTGTTATTATTTTTTGTACTTTGGCTTTTGTTTTGTATATTTATTTATTTGTTTCCAATGGCTAACCGTTATTTTTATATCGTTTTGCTAAATATGAAAAAAATGTTAGATTTACTTAGGCTTTACAATGGTTAACAATTAAGTTTCATATTTCATACTTGTTAACAATGCCTACGTGTTTTGCATTTTTCGTTTTTTTTTTGCTAATCAATGTTATTTGCAAATATCCCATAAAAATTTTAGATTTTTTTTTATGAATGCTTATAACTAGAATACTTTAGATTAGTTTCTATTTTATAGCATTGTATTTAACCAATCCCTAATTTTATGTCATTAGGATTTTAGTCAATCAGTGAACCATATTTTTGGGTTATATAATAAAGAAAATTAAAAAAAAGTAATTTAGTTTCTTTGATTATATTGATATTAAGTGATCAGGGAAGTATCAATTGTTTTATCTTGAGGGGACGTACCAACAAAGTAATCCACTCAAACCGTGTTAAAAACTATTGCTAATACGATTTTTAAAGTTCAAACAAATTTGGGTTAAAAATTTAATTACTTAAATTTTTAACCGAAATTTGGACAATATTCTATAGAATATGAAAGGAGGATGTGGTATTTAAAAAACTGATGGACGGACGGGCATCGCTAAATCAACCACGACCAAGAATAAATATGTTATGCTTTAAGCGCAGCGATATTAATATTTCAAATTCAATATTTCCATTGCTTCTAAGAAATATATTTCTGAAATCGTCTCCATCATATTTCCATGGAAGATGTTAACTTTTATCTGTGTATTGCTTTCAATTGCAAATTATAGCTATAAATAAAATATGATTTTCCATATTAGTTTTTATTACTCTATATTAATATATGTATATACTAAATTACCTTTTTCTGCAATAAAATTGCAGAAAAACAAAACAATAGGAATATACAAAAAGAAAAGACTCGAATTAATAACAATATATAAGCCAACTAAAATACCATCAATATAAAATCGAGATATTGATTGGGATACTACACTTGAAAAATATGTTTACTAATCGAAAATATTTAACAGTTATACGCTACAGATGTAACTCATAATTTTCTATATTTATACCCTCCTCCACAATGTGGACAATTTTGTCAAAATTTTAGTTCTAAAGAAAATTTTGTCAAAATTTTAGTTCCATAGAAAATTTTGTCAAGATTTTGTTTCCATAGAAAATTGTACAAAATTTTATTTCTATAGAAAATTTTGTCAAAATTTTATTTCTATAGAAAATTTTGTTAAAATTTTATTTCTATAGAAAATTTTGTCAAAAATTTATTTCTATAGAAAATTTTGGCGAAGTTTTATTTCCATAGAAAATTTTACAAAAATTTTATTTCTATAGAAAATTTGTCAAAATTTTATTTCCATAGAAAATTTTGTCAAAATTTTATTTCCATAGAAAATTTTGTCAACATTTTGTTAACTATAGAAGGTTAGGTTAGGTGGCAGCCCGATCTACCAGGCTCATTTAGACTATTCAGTCCATTGTGATACCACAATTGTGAACTTCTCTCTTATCACTGAATGCTGCCCGATTCCATCTTAAGCTCAGTGACAAGGGGCCTCCTTTTTATAGCCGAGTCCTAACGGCGCTACACATTGCACTGAAACCACTTAGAGAAGCTTTGAAACCCACAGAAATGTCACCAGCATAACTGAGGTCGAAGCAGGAATCGAACCTTGTGTATGCAAGACGGGCATGCTAACCATTGCACTACGGTGTCAAAATTTTATTTCTATAGAAAATTTTGTCAACATTTTATTCTTTATAGAAAATTTTGTCAAAAATTTTATTCTTTATAGAAAATTTTGTCAAAAATTTAATTTCTTTAGGAGATTTTTGTTTCTATAGAAAATTTTGTCAAAAATTTTATTTCTATAGGAAATTTTGTCCATTTTTATTTCTATAGAAAATTTTGTCAATATTTTACTTCTATCTAAAATTTTGTCAAAATCACCGATGGTGTATCGAAATATCCGAGAACAGCAATATTTCAATAAAAAGTTATGAAAAACATTAACACCAGCATTTTTCATTAGTCCATGACCTCAAGCCGAACAAATAATCCCAAAATTGTAAAATTTTATTTCTATGGAAAATTATGTCAAAATTTTATTTCTATCGAAAAGTTTGTCCAAATGTTATTACAATTGAAAATTTTCTCAAAATTTTATTTCTATGGAAAATTTTGTCAACTTTTCTATCTATCGCAAATTTTGTCCAAATGTTATTTATATGGAAAATTTGGTCAAAATCTATGGAAAATTTTGTCCAAATTTTATTTCTAAAGAAAATTTTGTAAAAAATTTATTTCTATAGAAAATTTTGTCAACATTTTATTCTTTATAGAAAATTTTGCCCATATTTTATTTCTACAGAAAAATTTGTCAACATTTTATTCTTTATAGAAAACATTGTCAAAATTTTATTTCTATAGAAAATTTTGTCAAAATTTTATTTCTATAGAAAATTTTGTCAAAATTTTATTTCTATAGAAAATTTTGTCAAAATTTTATTTCTATAGAAAATTTTGTCAAAATTTTATTTCTATAGAAAATTTTGTCAAAACTTTATTTCTATAGAAAATTTTGTCAAAATTTTATTTCTATAGAAAATTTTGTCAAAATTTTATTTCTATAGAAAATTTTGTCAAAATTTTATTTCTATAGAAAGTTTTGTCAAAATTTTATTTCTATAGAAAATTTTGTCAAAATTTTATTTCTAAAGAAAATTTTGTCAAAATTTTATTTCTATAGAAACTTTTGTCAAATTTTTTTTCTATAGAATATTTTGTCCAAAAAAGTTTTTCAGCGGTGGATTATCCCACCTCAGTAATGCTGGTGACATTTCTGAGGGTTACAAAGCTTCTCTAAGTGGTTTGACTGCAATGTGGAACGCCGTTCGGACTCGGCTATAAAAAGGAGGTCCCTTGTCATTGAGCTTAACATAGAATGGGGCAGCACTCAGTGATAAGAGAGAAGTTCACCAATGTGGTATCATAATGGACTGAATAGTCTAAGTGAGCCTGATAACATACTGCTGCCACCTAACCTAACCATAATTATATATAGCTCCCATATAAACCGATCCCCAGATTTGACCTCCGGTGCCTTTTGGAGAAGCAAAATTCATCCCATCTGGTTGAAATTTGGTACGTGGTGGTAGTATATGATATTTAACAACCATGCCAAAAGTAGTCCATATCAGTCCATAATCATATATAGCCCCCATAAAACCGATCCCGAGATTTGGTTTTGGAGCCTCTTGGAGGAGCAAATTTCACCCGAGTCAGTTGAAAGTTGGTACATTGTGCTAGTATATGGCCGTTAACAACCATGCCTAACTAGGTCCATATCGGTCTATAGTTATATATAGCCCTCAGATAAATCGATCCCCAATCACACAAAAATTGGTCCATTTCAGGTTCATAATTCTATATAGCCCCCATATAAGCGACCCCTATATTTCAATTCTGGCTCTCTACGTACCGTGCAAAAGTCCATGTCGATTCGTAATTACTTGTAGACTTACCTATACATAACATTTTTGTCTAATATATACCACGTATGGACTAACTCACAATTTAGAAAACGATGTTAAGAAGTTTTAAGATACCACACCCCAAGTAATTCGATTGTGGATGACAGCATTTCGTAGAAGTTTCTACGCAATCCATGGTGGAGGATACATAAGATTCGGCCTGGCCGAACTTACGGACGTATATACTTGTTTTCCTTTAATCATTGTTGTTGTTTTTGATTTCAGCTTAAAACCATGCATTGACTAAACTACAAGTGTAGTTTAACCAACAGAGGAAAAGAATGTTTGTTAAATTTGTTTGGGCAAAGTCTTATAGACTGCAAGATGGTTGGATGTACAGCTGTTTCGGAATTACCACATTCCTCATCAGCATCCTCTACTTGCAGCAAAACTATCAACCAATTATCAGAATAAATTCAGGCAGTTCACTAAACCCAAAAGTGTACCACACTTGAACCTTCCGAAAAAAGGTTTACACGATAGCCGGCTTATGCCGAAATAAATTCGTACAAACATATCTCTTTTCCTTTGCCACCGTCAAATCGTCGATTTGAGTGCAATATTTTATTTCTATAGAAAATTTTTCAAAATTTTATTCTTTATAGGAAATTTTGTCAAAGTTTTATTTCTGTAGAAAATTTTGTCAAAATTTTATTTCTACGAGTTTAGAAAAATTTGTCAAAATTTTATTTCTATAGAAGAATTTGTCCAAAATTTATTTCTATCGAAAATTTTGTGCAAGTTTTATTTATATGGAAAATTTTGTCAAAATTTTATTTCTAAAGAAATTTTTTTCAAAATTTTATTTCTAAAGAAAATTTTGTCAGAGTTTTATTCCTCTCAGAATTCCATTTGTATAGAAAATTTTGACAAACTTTTGAAATTCATAGAAATTCTATAGAAAATTTTGCCAAAATTTTATTTTAATAGAAAATTTTGTCAACATTTTTTTTCTATAGAAACTTTAGTCAAATTTTTATTTCTGGAGAAAATTTTGTCAAAACTTTATTTCTATAAAAAAATACAATTATGACAAAATTTTCTATAAAAATACAATTTTGACAAAATTTTGAAATTCATAGAAATTCTATAGAAAATTTTGCCAAAATTTTACTTCTATAGAAAATTTGTCAAAATTTTATTTCTATAGAAAATTTGTCAAAATTTTATTTCTATAGAAAATTTTATCAAAATTTTATTTCTGAAAAAAATTTTGTCAACATTTTTTTTTTCTATAGACAATTTTGTCAAAATTTTATTTCTATAGAATATTTTGTCAAAATTTTATTCCTATAGCAAATTTTGTCAAAATTTATTTCTATGGAAAATTTTGTCAAAATGTTATTTCTATAGAAAATTTTGTAAAAATTTTATTTATATAGAAAATTTTGTCAAAATTTTATTCCAATTGCAAATTTTGTCAAAATTTTATTTCTATCGAAAATGTTTTCATGATCTTACTTCTATAGAAAATTTTGTCAAAATTTTATTTCTATAGAAATTATTAGCTGATTTATTTTTTAAGTCTAAAGATTTTGTAGAAGTCTAAATCAGTATGTCCAAATCGGTTTAAATATATGTTTGTGTATAGGAACATAAACCTTTATTTAGTACCCAAGAAATTTGAAGAATATAAGGTGGTATCAAAAATATTAATCTACAAAGTGATGCAGGCATAATAGAGTGGGCCTCGCCCGACTTAGGCTTTCTTTACGTGCTTTAAACATGTTTATTATATCCCCGTGACCAATTCCTATGATTCTGGCTATCTCTCGTAAGCATTAAAGAAAACCCAGTTAACTTTAGAGCTAATATAGGGCTTTGCTTTAAAAATTATGACAAAGTACTTATTTGAATTAGAATAGTACTTTTTCGAAGCTGATTTGGTACCATTTCAACCACTTTTTTATCATTTTTTTTATCATTATTTTACACGAATAGTTTCAAAAACAGTATGAAATTGGCGACCTTATCAACCATGATGTTGAATTTTATTCAATGATGAAATATTGAAAAAAATTGTGAAAAAATTATTCTATATGTTTTTGTATTTTCAAAACATCTGTCAGTGTATAAATTCAATAACGAAGAAAAATAAGTAGACAGTTAGTGAATGATAACAGAAATTGGAATCAAATGAGATTTACAAAGAGTATTAACTGGGCTAACACGAATATATGACCCTTATCTGATGGGTAAAAATAGAATATTATGACATGACATATCATTCAAAGCGCAGTGTGAATCATTCACTAAGGATATATTGTAGGAATTTTGTTTACGTTATAGGAATAATAAAAAAAATATTTTGGGAAAATCAAACCATGACAAGAAACAGAATTTTTATATATCATCTCAAAAAAGTGAAGTGAATATTAAGTCCTTCCCTAGAAGGAAGAACTTCCAAATTTCTTTGGTGGAATTACATGGGACATCCTCGTTTACATCCCTGCAAAAAAAAATTGGAAGTTGTTCTAAACGTATAACTTTAAAAACATTTTCAAAAATGTGCTCCCAAAGAACTGTTTACTTTAGCTACAAAGGGAATTCTTTGAATTCATTTTTTTTTTGATAACTGGGTTATTTTCATATTTTTAATATTTTTGCATTAATACGAATGCAAATGTTGCTTAGCATAGAAGACGCCTTTCTCTAATACAAAGTTTTTTTCCTTGTCCAAAAGTCGATACATTTGCAATGAAGTCGTGTTGTCCTTATAATTAAGTGATTTCACTTAAAAATTGGTATCATAACATGAAAGACAAATGTTTGGCCTAAGGTCAACTTGACTTTAATAATTCAGAAAAATTCTTTAAATTTAATGAAATTGTCTTTAAATTTGTTATCCTTTTGCATGTTGACTACAAAGTAAAAAATCATTCAAATATAGGTCATGTTTTTCAACACTTTATTTCAAAGACCTTTTTTTACTTGAAACATAGCTTAATTTCTACTGGAAGTTGAGTCTTAAAAATAAAGTTGTCGTTAACTAGTTTTTAAAGGACTTTGATAGCATATGAAGAAAAATAGCTGAAAAAGCGAAAAATTTAAATTTGCTTCCTAGAAGCAAATACACAAAACCCAAATTTAAAAGACAATTGTGTCTTAAAAGTATCCTTACTTGTATTCTCCGGTTCTTTTGCTCGGAACCAATACCAAACTTATAAAAGTAAAAACAAAATCTTAGGAACCGGGCATGCTTTTTTTCAGTGCAGAAACACGGTTGCCACAGTTGGTAGAATTGTACCAAAAGTGGTGGCTTATTAACTGTTTGGTAGATAAGTAGAATCAGCGATGTTTTGGTAGATTTTGCAAAATATTCCTCTCCAATTAAGAGGCTTTTCACAATTTTTTCTCATAGTAATAAAATTTTGACAAAATTTTCTATAGAAATAAATTTTAGACAAAATTTTCTATACAAATAACATTTCGACAAAATATTCTATAAAACTAAAATTTTTACAAAATTTTCTATAGAAATAAAATTTTCTATAGAAATAAAATTTTGACAAAATTTTCTATAGAAATAAAATTTTCACAAAGTTTTCTATAGAAATAAAGTTTTGACAAAATTTTCTAAAGAAATAAAATTTTTTCGTTTTGTTTGTTATTGTTGGCTTCTCTTCAATCGTTATTGTTGTTTTTGATCTCAGCTTAAAGTCATGCATTGACTAAACTACAAGTGTAGCTTAAATTAAAATTTTCTATAGAAATAAAATGTTGACGAAATGTTCTGTAGAATCAAAAATTTTGAGAAAATTTTCTATAAAATAAAATTTTGACAAAATTTTCTATGGAAAAAAATTGACAAAATTTTTTCTATAGAAATGAAAATTTACTTCCTAGAAGCAAGTACACAGAACCCAAATTTAAAAGAGAATTGTGTCTTAAAACTATCCTTACTTGTATTCTCCGCTTCTTTAGCTCGGAATTAATACCAAACTTTTAAAAGTAAAAACAAAATCTTTGGAACCGGTCATGCTTTTTTTTCAGTGCAGAAAAACGTTTGCCACAGTTGGTAGAATTCTACCAAAAATGGTGGCTTATTAACTGTTTGGTATTAGTAGATTTAGCGATGTTTTGGTAGATTTTGCAAAATATTCCTCTCCAACTAAGAGGCTTTTCACAATTTTCTTCATAGCAATAAAATTTTGACAAGAAAAAAATTTTGACAAAATTTTCTATAGAAATAAAATTTTCTATAGTAAATAAAATTTTGCCAAATTTTCTATAAACATAAAATTTTGACAATATTTTCAATATTTTTGACAAAACTTTCTAAAGAAATGAATTTAAGACAAAATTTGCTATACAAATAACATTTTGACTAAATATTCTGTAGAAATAAAATTTTGACAAAATTTTCTATAGAAATAAAATTTTGACAAAATTTTCTATAGAAATAAATTTTTGACAAAATTTTCTATAGAAATAAAATTTTGATAAAAAATTCTATAGCAATAAAAAGTTGACAAAAATTTTATATAGAAATAAAATTTTGACAAAATTTTCTATAGAAATAAAATGTTGACAAAATTTTCTATAGAAATAAGATTTTGACAAAATTCTCTGTAAATAAAGAAAATTTTGACAAAATTTTCTATAAACATAAAATTTTGACAAAATTTTCTATAGAAGTAAAAGTTTGACAAACATTTCTATAGAAATAACATTTTGACAAGATTTTCTATTAAAATGCAATTTGGACAATTTTCTCTATAAAAAAAAAATTTTGACAAAATTTTCTATAGAAATAAAATTTTGACAAAATTTTCTATAGAAATAAAATTTTGACAAAATTTTCTATAGAAATAAAATCTTGACAAAATTTTCTATAGAAATAAAATTTTGACAAAATTTTCTATAGAAATAAAATCTTGACAAAATTTTCTATAAATAAACGAAAATTTGACAAAATTTTCTATAGAAATAAAATTTTGACAAAATTTTCTATAGAAATAAAATTTTGACAAAATTTTCTATAGAAATAAAATTTTTACGTAATTTTCTATAGATATAAAATTTTGAAGAAATCTTCCATAGAATCAAACATTTGAAGAAAATTTTCTATAAAAATAAAGTTTTGGTAAAATTTCTATAATATTAAAATTATCACAAAATTTTCTATAGAAATAAAATTTTGAAAAAATTTTATATAGCAATAAAATTTTTACAAAATTTTCGATAGAAATAAAATTTTGAAGAAACGGTCCATAGAATCAAACATTGTGAGAAAATTTTCTATAAAGATAAAGTTTTGGTAAATTTTCAATAGAAATAAAATTTTGATAAAATTTTCTATAGAATTAAAATTTTAACAAGATATAGAAATAAAATAGAAATAAAGATTTTCTATTGAAATACAATTGGACACATTTTTTTATTTTGACAAAATATTCTATAGAAATAAAATTTTGACAATATTTTCTATGGAAATCAAATTTTGACAAATTTTTCTATAAATAAACGAAATTTTGACAAAATTTTCTATAGAAATAAAATTTTGACTAAATTTTCTATAGAAAAAAAGTTTTGACAAAATTTTCTATAGAAATAAAATTTTGAGAAATTCTTTTTTAGAAATAAAATTTTGACAAAATTTTCTAAAGAAATAAGATCTTGACAATATTTTCTATAGAAATAAAATTTTGAAAAAAATTCTATAGAAATAAAATTTTTACAAAATGTTCTATAGGAATAAAATTTTGACAACATATTCTATAGAAATAATTTTAACAAGATTTTCTATTGAAATACTATTTGGAGAAATTTTTCTATAGAATTAAAGTTTTAACAAAATTTTTTATAGAAATATAATTTTGACAATATTTTCTATAGAAATAAAATTTTGACAAAATTTTATATAAATAAACGAAATTTTGACAAAATTTTCTATAGAAATAAAATTTTGACTAAATTTTCTATAGAAAAAAAGTTTTGACAAAATTTTCTTTAGAAACAAAAATTTGACAAATTCTTTTTTAGAATTAAAATTTTGACAAAATTTTCTATAGAAATAAGATCTTGACAATATTTTCTATAGAAATAAAATTTTGACAAAAAATTCTATAGAAATAAAATTTTTACAAAATGTATAGAAATTTTCTATAGAAATAATATTTTGACAAAATTTTCAATAGTAATTAAATTTTGACAAAATTTTCTATAGAAATAAAATTTTGAAGAATTGTTCCATAGAATCAAACACTTTGAGAAAATTTTCTATAAAAACAAAGTTTTGGTAAAATTTCTATAGAAATAAAATTTTCTATTGAAATACAATTTGGCAAAATTTTCTATAGAAATAAAATTTTGACAAAATTTTCTATAGAAATAAAATTTTGAAAAAATTCTCTAGAGAAATAAAATGTTGACAAAATTTTCTATAGAAATAAAATTTTGAAAATATTTTTTATAGAAATAAAATTTTTACAAAATTTTCTATAGATATAAAAATTTTACAAAATGTTCTATAGAAATGAAATTATGACAAAATTTTCTATAGAAATAAATTTTTCACACAATAGATGTTGTATCTATACAAAATATTCTATGGAAATGAAAATATGACAAAATTTTCTATAGCAATAAAATTTTCACAAAATTTTCTATAGAAATAATATTTTGACAAAATTTTCTATAGAAATAAAATTTTGGCAAAATTTTCTATAAAAATAAACTTTTGATAAAAAATTCTATAGCAATAAGAAGTTGACCAAAATTTTCTATAGAAAAAAAATTTTACAAAATTTTCTATAGAAATAAAATTTTGACAAAATTTTCTATTGAAATAAAATTTTGAAAAAATTTTCTATAGAAATAAAATTTTGGCAAAATTTTCTATAAAAATAAACTTTTGATAAAAAATTCTATAGCAATAAGAAGTTGACAAAAATTTTATATAGAAATAAAATTTTGACAAAATTTTCTATAGAAATAAAATTTTGAAGAAATGTTCCATAGAATCAAACATTTTGAGAAAATTTTCTATAAAAACAAAGTTTTGGTAAAATTTCTATAGAAATAAAATTTTGTCAAAATTTTCTATAGAAATAAAATTTGAACAAGATTTTCTATTGAAATATAATTTTGACAAAATTTTCTATAGAAATAAAATTTTGAAAAAAATCTCTATAGAAATAAAATTTTGAAAAAATTTTCTATAGAAATAAAATTTTGAAAAAAATCTCTATAGAAATAAAATTTTGACAAAATTTTCTATAGAAATAAAATTTTGAGAAAATTTTTTATAGCAATAAAATTTTCACAAAATTTTCTATAGAAATAATATTTTGACAAAATTTTCTATAGTAATTAAATTTGGACAAAATTTTCTATAGAAATAAAATTTTGAGAAAATTTTCTATAGCAATAAAATTTTCACAAAATTTTCTATAGAAATAATATTTTGACAAAATTTTCTATAGTAATTAAATTTGGACAAAATTTTCTATATAAATAAAATGTTCACAAAATTTTCTATAGAGATACAATTTTAACAAAATTTTCTATAGAAATACAATTTTGACAAAAATTTCTATAGAAATAAAATGTTGACAAAATTGTCTATAGAAATAAAACTTTTACAAAATTTGCTATAGAAATAAAATTTTGAAAATTGGGTATCAAAACTAGCTTTTGTTTTGCTGAGATTGTATAGAGTCCAAAAAAAAATATTTGTGTTTATGATCTTTAAGAAATCAATCATAATCAAAGCTATTTGGGAACCTCTGGCATAAAGTGTTTAATCTAAACCGTATAGAAGAAAAAAAAATACAATCAATTATAAATGTATCAAACTGCTATATAACAATAATGCTATTAATTGCAAATAATAATACAACAATGATTGTTCATAATTGTAAAGTGTCAATTAATTGTTTGACATTCTAACATTGATTTCGGTAGACTCTTCCTACAAAAGGCGAATAGTTTCAAAGCTTTTGAGTACTATAGCAATAATTTTGAAAATTTATACGCAAACCGCAAAAACAATGTTAACAGAAATGAAAAAAAAAAACAATAACAAAAATACTTTTGAATGGAAAAAAAATCTAAATCTAAACAAAAACTACTATAAACCCAGTAATAAATCTTGTGAAAAATGATTCCCAGATATGATATCGTCGTCATATGGAGGAAACTAAAGTAAGAACAAGACTCAGTGATTAAATGCAAAGATAAGTTAATTAAATCAAATCAAATCAAATCAACAATTGTCTGGCCATATGCGCACATGCACACACACTCACACCTATGAATTATAAATTTTTGCTTTTATTCGATATGTCCACATTTATTTTGTTATTATTTACAAAAAAAAACAAAAACAAATGTCACCAGTTACAGTTAAATGGAATTTAACTTAAACCTATTGACTATGGTTTTATAAAGTGTTTTTTTTTTTATTTATTTTAAATTCCCTTAATTATTTTTTTAATTTTAATCCAACTTTGAGAAATGTGAGATGATATATTTAACGACATTTACACGAGTAGATAAAAAAAATCAATTTTAATTGAATTAAATAAAAAAAAAATAAAACATTTTATGGGCATCTTAAAAAGTCAGACACGTGGAGCTTATGAATGAACGCAACATATGAACGGACAACCAACCACTCGCCTCAATAGCCACAAAAGCCAAGAACCCACGAACATTTTGATGGCTGTTTACATTGCTAAAAGCCAGCTTTTGTTAAAGCCCAAAAATCAATGTTGACTTATTCTCTACTCTTCAACGAAATTATTCATTGTTAATGATTTATTTAAAAGGCATCGTTTTTTTTTGTATTTTGTGTATGTGTGTGTGTTTTTTTTAAAGAAGATCATTTTCTATGGCATGTAGTATGAGTACTTGGTTAACATTCACATTGAACTGAATTAAATTGTGTGGTGTGGCGTGGCGCTATTGTGTGGCGGTTTAATAACTGCGACATAAATTTCACTCACGCAAATGTTCCTGACTCACATGTGTCTACCGTCAAGTAGACAGTGCTTGAGAAAATTTATTGGAAAATCACGTTTCAAAATATAGTCGAACTTATCAAGAAAATCATGATAAAAATTTGGGGATAAAAAGTTACAAATCGATTTTTCGTTTAATCGATTTTTATTTTCCCAACATAAAGTCGAAGAGTCGACTCTTTATAATCGTCAAAATCAACTAATTGACTTTTGGTTTTTTTTAAAATCGGGTAAAAATATTGAAATAATCGATTTTTCAGTTTTTCACAATTTCGAATAATTGACTTCTAAAGTTTTCGACTTTTCAAGAATTTATAAAAATCGAACTGCGTCATGAATTTCATTCATGCAAATGATTCTTACTAACGTGTATCTCCACTTAAATAGAGAGATCTTGAGAAAATTTTGTAGAAACCCCATTCTAGAGTATAGTCAAATTAGCGAGAAATCATAATAAAATAAATAAAAGTCGTCAAGTCGTAAATATATAAAAGTCGTAAATCCAAATTTTTGTCGAAAACTGCATAAAGACGGAATCATCAAAATAGACTAATCGGCTTTTAATTTGTTTGCAAATAAAAATCGGAGAGCGATTTTTGTGATATAAAAATCGGAGAGCGATTTTTCGACTTTTGTAAAAAAGAAAATTAAGTAGAAACCCCATTCTAGAGTATAGTCAAAATTAGCGAGAAATCATGATAAGAAATTAGGGATATAAAAGTCGTAAATCCGAATTTTTGTCAAAAACTTCGAAAAGTGCATAGAGTCGGAATCATCAAAACAGACAATCGGCTTTTAAATTTTTTGCAAATCGAGTGAAATTATTGTAAAAATCCACTTTTTCGGTTTTTCGAAATTTCGAATAGTCGAGTTTTCGAGAATTCGGCATGAGAATATTTATTCGAAAATCACGTTTTTGAATACTCTTGGGCTCATTACGAAACTCGTAATAACAACCTAGGGATATAAAAATCGGAGACCGATTTTTCGACTTTTGTAAAAAAGAAAATTAGGTAGAAACCCCAGTCTAGAGTATAGTCACAATTAGCTAGAAATCATGACAAGAAATTAGGGATATAAAAGTTGTAAATCCGAATTGTTGTCAAAAACGTCGAAAAGTGCATAGAGTCGAAATCATCAAAATAGACTAATCGGATTTTAAATTTTTTGCAAATCGAGTGAAATTATTGTAAAAATCCACTTTTTCGGTTTTTCAAAATTTCGAATAGTCGAGTTTTCGAGAATTCGGCATGAGAAAATTTATTCGAAAATCACGATTTTGAATACTCTTGGGCTCATTACGAAAATCGTAATAAAAACCTAGGGATATAAAAATCGGAGACCGATTTTTCGACTTTTGTAAAAAAGAAAATTAAGTAGAAACCCCATTCTATAGTATAGTCACAATTAGCGAGAAATCCTGACAAGAAATTAGGGCATATAAAAGTCGTAAATCCGAATTTTTGTCGAAAAGTGCATAGAGTCGGAATCATCAAAATAGACTAGTCGGCTTTTAAATTTTGTGCAAATCGAGTGAAATTATTGTAAA
The DNA here is from genome assembly GCF_050003625.1 of Haematobia irritans. Lineage (NCBI taxonomy): Eukaryota > Metazoa > Arthropoda > Insecta > Diptera > Muscidae > Haematobia > Haematobia irritans. The sequence goes on from NC_134398.1 coordinate 22,295,992, forward strand.
AATCCACTTTTCGGTTTTTCAAAATTTCGAATAGTCGTGTTTTCGAGAGGGCATGAGAAAATTTATTCGAAAATCACGTTTTTGAATACTCTTGGGCTCATAACGAAAATCGTAATAACTACCTAGGGATATAAAAATCGGAGACCGATTTTTCGACTTTTGTCAAAAAAAAAGTCTCGACTCGATTCGAGTCAATAAACATAGATTTTTCGGCTTTTAAAAATTTGGAATAATCGACTTCTCGAGATTCGTCTTGTCAAAAATTTTTTAAAATCGACTTTTCGCTATTTCTACTTTTATTATACCCTCCATCATAGGATGGGGGTATATCAACTTTGTCATTCCGTTTGTAACACATCGAAATATTGCTCTAAGACCCCATAAAGTATATATATATTCTGGGTCGTGGTGAAATTCTGAGTCGATCTAAGCATGTCCGTCCGTCTGTTGAAATCACGCTAACTTCCGAACGAAACAAGCTATCGACTTGAAACTTGGCACAAGTAGTTGTTATCGATGTAGATCGGATGGTATTGAAAACAGAAGCATATTTCATCCGATCCGGCTGAAATTTGGTATATGGTGTTGGTTATGGTCTCTAACAACCATGCAAAAATTGGTCCACATCGGTCCATAATTATATATAGCCCCCATATAAACCGATCCCCAGATTTGGCTTGCGAGGTCTCCAAGAGAAGAAAATTTCATCCAATCCGGTTGTAATTTGGAACATGGTGTTAGTATATGATCTTTAACAACCGTGCCAGAATTGGTCCATATCTGTCGATAATTATATATAGCCCCCATATAAACCGATCCCCAGATTTGGGTTGCGGATCCTCAAAGAGAAGCAAATTTCATCCGATCCGCCTGAAATTTGGTACATGATATTGGTATATGGTCTCTAACAACCATGCAAAAATTGGTCCACATCGGTTCATAATTATATATAGCCCCCATATAAACCGATCCCCAGATTTGACTTGCGAAGTCTCCAAGAGAAGCAAATTTCATCCAATCCGGTTGTAATTTGGAACATGGTGTTAGTATATGATCTTTAACAACCGTGCCAGAATTGGTCCATATCGGTCCATAATTATATATGGCCCCCATATAAAACATTCTTCTCTTGGAGGAGCAAAATTCATCCGATCCGGTTCAAATTAGGCACGTGGTGTTAGTATATGGTCGCTAACAACCATACCAAAATTGGTCCAATCACACAAAAATTGGTCCATATCGGTTCATAATCATGGTTGCATGGTTGGTTTTTGTCAAAATTTTATTTCTATAGAAAATTTTGTCAAAATTTTTATTTCTATAGAAAATTTTGTGAAAATTTTATTTCTATAGAAAATTTTGTTAAAATTTTATTTCTGTAGAAAATTTTGTCAACATTTTATGTCTACTTTGTCAAACTGAATTATATACATATTATATCGATCTTTTTTGATTTAATATATACCACGTATGGACTTACATACAATTTAGAAGATGGTGTTAGGAGGTTTTAAGATACCTTGCCATCGGCATCCGTTACCGCAACTTAAGTAATTCGATTGTGGATGGCAGTGTTTAGATGAAGTTTCTACGCAATCCATGATGGAGGATACATAAGCTTCGGCCTGGCCGAACTTACGGCCGTATATACTTGTTTTTATATCCACCACCATAGAATGGTGATGGGGGTATAATAATTTTGTCATTCCGTGTGTAACACAACGAAATATCGACTTCCGACTATATAAAGTATATATATTCTTGATCCGGGAGAAATTCTAAGACGATATAAGCATGTCCGTCTGTCCGTCTGTCTGTCTGTTGTAATCACGCTACTGCCTTCAATAATTGCGCTATCGTCCTGAAATTTGGCACAGCTTCGTTTTTTGGTTGCAGGCAGATCAAGTTCGAAGATGAGCTATATCGGTCCAAGTTTTGATATAGTCCCCATATAAACCGATTTTTCGACTTGGGGTCTTGGGCTTATAAAAAACGTAGTTTTTGTCCAATTAGCCTGAAATTGAAAATCTAGAAGTACTTGAGGACCATAAAGAGGTGTGCCGAAAATGGTCCGTATCGGTCCATGTTTTGGTTTAGCCCCCATATAGACCGATCTTCCGATTTTGTTTCTTGGGCGTCTTGAAACTGTATATTCTATACGATTTGCCTGAATTTGAAAATCTAGAGGTATTTTTTAGGACCTTAAAGAGGTGTGTCAAAACTTTTCCGTATCGGTCCATGTTTTGATGTAGCCTCCATATAGACCGATCTCCCGATTTTGCCTCTTGGGCTTCTAGAAACTGTATTTACTATCCGATTTGCCTGAAATTTGGAATTTGGAGGTATTTGGGGACCTTAAAGAGGTCCGTATCGGTCCATGTTTTGGTATATCCCCCACATAGACCGATCTCCCGATTTTGCTTCTTGGGCGTCTAGAAACTGTATATTCTATACGATTTGCCTGAAATTGAAAATCTAGAGGTATTTTTTAGGACTATAAAGAGGTGTGTCGAAAATGGGGTGTATCGGTCCATGTTTTGGTATAGCCCCCATATAGACCGATCTCCCGATTTTGCTTCTTGGGCTTCTAGAAACTGTATTTATTATCCGATTTGCCTGAAATTGGAAATCTAAAGGTATTTTGGGACCCCAAATATGTGTGCCGAAATTGAGGTATATCGGTCCATTTTTTGGTATGACCCCCATATAGACCGATCTCTCGATTTTACTTCTTGGGCGTCTAGAGACTATATTTTCTAGCCGATTTGACAGGTATTTTATGATCACAAATAGGTGTGTCGCAAATGGTGCTTATTGGTCCATATTCTAAACAAAATTGGTTCTCATAAATCCAGAATCTGCGCTGGTCTTCATAGGTAGAATCTCTAGTTTTTGGAATAGTCGATTATTCGATACTTCCAAAATTAATCAACTTCTGGTGTTGGCCCAAATCGTATTTTATAGGGACCACCGTTCGACTAACGTTAACTAACGCCGCAATTCAAAAAGTGGACTTTTCAAAAAACGCAAAAGTCGTAAGACGGCTTTTTGGAATTAAAAACAAGTAAGGAAAGTCTAAAGTCGGGCGGGGCCGACTATATTATACCCTGCACCACTTTGTAGATCTAAATACCATATCACATCCGTCAAATGTGTTGGAGGCTATATATAAAGGTTTATCCCAAATACATACATTTAAATATCACTCGATCTGGAAGAATTTGATAGACGTCTACAAAATCTATAAACTCAAAATGTAAGTAGGCTAATGCACTAGGGTGGGACACAATGTTAGTAAAAACAAGTAAGAAAGTCTAAAGTCGGGCGGTGCCGACTATATTATACCCTGCACCACTTTGTAGATCTAAATTTTCGATACCATATCACATCCGTCAAATGTGTTGGGTGCTATATAAAGGTTCGCCCCAAATACATACATTTAAATATCACTTGATTTGGACAGAATTTGATAGACTTTTACAAAATCTATAGACTCAAAATTTATGTTGGCTAATGCACTAGGGTGGAACACAATTTTAGTAAAAAAAATATGGGAAACATTTAAATCTGAAGCAATTTTAAGGAAACTTCGCAAAAGTTTATTTATGATTTATCGCTCGATATATATGTATTACAAGTTTAGGAAAATTAGAGTGAGTCTTACAACTTTTCGACTAAGCAGTGGCGATTTTACAAGGAAAATGTTGGTATTTTGACCATTTTTGTCGAAATCAGAAAAACATATATATGGGAACTATATCCAAATCTTAACCGATTTCAACCAAATTTGGCACGCATATCTAGAATGCTAAATCTACTCCCTGTGCAAAATTTCAACCAAATTGGGCCAAAACTCAGGCTTCTGGGCCATATAAGTCCATATCGGGCGAAAAATATATATGGAAGCTATATCTAAATCTGAACCGATTTCAATAAAATTTGGCACACATGACTATACTACCAATTGTGCTCCTTGTGCAAAATTTCAAGCTAATCGGGATAAAACTCTGTCTTCTGGGTCCATATAAGTGCATATCGGGCGAAAGATATATATGGAAGCTATATCTAAATCTGAACCGATTTCAACCAAATTTGGCACACATAGCTACAATGCTAAATCTACTCCTTGTGCAAAATTTCAACTAAATCGGAGCAAAAAATTGGCCTCTGTGGTCATATGAGTGTAAATCGGGCGAAAGCTATATATGGGAGCTATATATAAATCTGAACCGATTTCAATGAAATTTGGCACGCATAGCTAGAATGCTAAATCTACTCCCTGTGCAAAATTTCAACCAAATTGGGTAAAAACTTTAGCTTTTAGGACCATATTAGTCCATATCGGGCGAAAGATATATATGGGAGCTATATCTAAATCTGAACCGATTTCAATAAAATTTAGCACACTTGACTATAGTACTAATTGTTCTTCTTGTGCAAAATTTTAAGTAAATTAGGGTAAAAATCTGGCTTCTGGGGCCATATAAGTCCATATCGGGCGAAATATATATATGGGAGCTATATCTAAATCTGAACCGATTTCTTCCAAAATCAATAGGGATCTATTCTGAGCCAAAACACATACTTGTGCCAAATTTGAAGTCGATTGCAGTAAAACTGCGACCTAGACTTTGATTACAAAAATGTGTTCACGGACAGACGGACAGACGGACAGACGGACATCGCTATATCGACTCAGGAACCCACCCTGAGCATTTTTGCCAAAGACACCATGTGTCTATCTCGTCTCCTTCTGGGTGTTGCAAACATATGCACTAACTTATAATACCCTGTTCCACAGTGTGGAGCAGGGTATAAATATGGGAAACGTTTAAATCTGAAACAATTTTAAGGAAACTTCGAAAAAGTTTATTTATGATTTATCGCTCGATATATATGTATTAGAAGTATAGGAAAATTAGAGTCATTTTTACAACTTTTCGACTAAGCAGTGGCAATTTTACAAGGAAAATGTTGGTATTTTGACCATTTTTGTCGATATCAGAAAAACATATATATGGGAGCTATATCTAAATCTGAACCGATTTCAACCAAATTTGGCACGCATAGCAACAATGCTAATTATACTCCCTGTGCAAAATTTCAACTAAATCGGAGTTAAAAATTGGCCTCTGTGGTCATATGAGTGTAAATCGGGCGAAAGCTATATATGGGAGCTATATCTCAATCTAAACCGATGTCAACCAAATTTGGCAAGCATAGCTACAATGCAAATTCTACTCCCTGTGCAAAATTTCAGCTAAATCGGAGCGAAAAATTGGCCTCTGTGGTCTTATGAGTGTAAATCGGGCGAAAGCTATATATGGGAGCTATATCTAAATCTGAACCGATGTCAACCAAATTTGGCACGCATAGGAAAAATGCTAATTCTATTCTCTGTGCAAAATTTCAACTAAATCGGAGCAAAAAATTGGGCTCTGTGGTCATATGAGTGTAAATCGGGCGAAAGCTATATGAGAGCTATAAAGGGTGATTTGTTAAGAGCTTGATAACTTTTTAAAAAAAAAAAAACGCATAAAATTTGCAAAATCTCATCGGTTCTTTATTTGAAACGTTAGATTGGTCCATGACATTTACTTTTTGAAGATAATTTCATTTAAATGTTGACCGCGGCTGCGTCTTAGGTGGTCCATTCGGAAAGTCCAATTTTGGGCAACTTTTTCGAGCATTTCGGCCGGAATAGCCCGAATTTCTTCGGAAATGTTGTCTTCCAAAGCTGGAATAGTTGCTGGCTTATTTCTGTAGACTTTAGACTTGACGTAGCCCCACAAAAAATAGTCTAAAGGCGTCAAATCGCATGATCTTGGTGGCCAACTTACCGGTCCATTTCTTGAGATGAATTGTTCTCCGAAGTTTTCCCTCAAAATGGCCATAGAATCGCGAGCTGTGTGGCATGTAGCGCCATCTTGTTGAAACCACATGTCAACCAAGTTCAGTTCTTCCATTTTTGGCAACAAAAAGTTTGTTAGCATCGAACGATAGCGATCGCCATTCACCGTAACGTTGCGTCCAACAGCATCTTTGAAAAAATACGGTCCAATGATTCCACCAGCGTACAAACCACACCAAACAGTGCATTTTTCGGGATGCATGGGCAGTTCTTGAACGGCTTCTGGTTGCTCTTCACTCCAAATGGGGCAATTTTGCTTATTTACGTAGCCATTCAACCAGAAATGAGCCTCATCGCTGAACAAAATTTGTCGATAAAAAAGCGGATTTTCTGCCAACTTTTCTAGGGCCCATTCACTGAAAATTCGACGTTGTGGCAGATCGTTCGGCTTCAGTTCTTGCACGAGCTGTATTTTATACGGTTTTACACCAAGATCTTTGCGTAAAATCTTCCATGTGGTCGAATAACACAAACCCAATTGCTGCGAACGGCGACGAATCGACATTTCACGGTCTTCAGCAACACTCTCAGAAACAGACGCAATATTCTCTTCTGTACGCACTGTACGCATTCGTGTTGTTGGTTTAATGTCCAATAAAGTAAACTGAGTGCGAAACTTGGTCACAATCGCATTAATTGTTTGCTCACTTGGTCGATTATGTAGACCATAAATCGGACGTAAAGCGCGAAACACATTTCGAACCGAACACTGATTTTGGTAATAAAATTCAATGATTTGCAAGCGTTGCTCGTTAGTAAGTCTATTCATGATGAAATGTCAAAGCATACTGAGCATCTTTCTCTTTGACACCATGTCTGAAATCCCACGTGATCTGTCAAATACTAATGCATGAAAATCCTAACCTCAAAAGAATCACCCTTTATATAAATCTGAACCGATTTCAACCAAATTTGGCACGCATAGCTACAATGCTAATTCTACTCCCTGTGCAAAATTTCAATTAAATCGGTGTAAATCGGACGAAAGCTATATATGGGAGCTATATCTAAATCTGAACCGATTTCAATAAAATTTGGCAAGCATAGCTACAGTGCTAATTGTACTTCTAGTGCAAAATTTCAACCAAATTGGGGTAAAACTCTGGCTTCTGGCACCGTAATAGTCCATATCGGGCGAAAGATATATATGGGAGCTACATCTAAATCTTAACCGATTTCAATAAAATTTGGCGCACTTGACTATAGACTAATTTCTCTTATTGTGCAAAATTTTAACCAAATTAGGATAAAACTCTGGCTTCTGGCGCCATATAAGTCCATATCGGGCGAAATATATATATGGGAGCTATATCTAAATCTGAACCGATTTCTTCCAAAATCAATAGGTGTCTATTCTGAGCCCAAAACACATACTTGTGCCAAATTTGAAGTCGATTGGACTTAAACTGCGACCTAGACTTTGATTAAAAAAATGTGTTCACGGACAGACGGACAGTCGGACATGGCTATATCGACTCAGGAGCCCACCCTGAGCATTTTTGCCAAAGACACCATGTGTCTATCTCGCCTCCTTCTGGGAGTTGCAAACATATGCACTAACTTATAATACCCTGTTCCACAGTGTGGCGCAGGGTATAAAAAAAATAAATTTAAGAATTTCGAAATAGTCAAATGTCCAAGTTGCAAAATTTAAAAAAAAGTCGAAAGTTAGATTATAACATAATATTTTATAATCGTTAGACAAATTTGTTTCACCCAATTTGCAAATAAATTATTTTTTTCCCCATTGGTACAGATGTGCAATTGCTGCCAAACAATTTTAGCTTTGAGTGCAAAAGAATGCTCATAAAGTATTTAGTTCTAAATCTTTTAAAAATATGACGTTACACATTTCATAGGAGGGAATTTTCTTGTCTTATTTGAAATTCTAATTCAATGAACCATATGTAAGATAAAACCAACTGCCATTAATGTAATAAAATATAAATTTAATTTATCATTTGGGTATATACTTTTGCCATATAAATGCATTCAATCAATTGTTTTGTATATAGGCAATAGGCTTTAAGTTTAGCAGATTGTTATGTGCAGTTGTACACTGAAAAAAATATTTACGTGATATTAAAGATTATGTAACCTAAATATTTGGATGCGCAATTTACAAAATATTAAGGAAAAAAATTTCTTTAAAATATTTAATGACATTTTAATTAATACAAAGTTTATAATCTTTACTTCAAAAATTTTTTTCATTAAATTTAGGATACAAGTTTTGTAAATTTGCGTCCCTCCGTTAAAGTCGCATGTTTTTGAATTAAAGAAAATTTTCCTTAAAATAAAGAAACACCTTTTTGATTTAAAGAAATCGTCCTTAAATTAGCTAAAATATTAAATCTTTAGATTTAAGATAAAAAAGCTTCAACTACAGGCTAAGACTTATTTTGAGGATTTAGCACCTTTGGGTTTAAAGTTTTTTTTTTTTGGAATTATGAAAACATTTTTACTTTGAGGTATCCGCTATAGTTTGTATTTTTATACTGTCATTTGTTTGTACATGAATAGCTCTATTAATATACCGCCAAAAGAAAATGAAAATTCGATAAATGAGATCTAAATTCTAATTTTAATTTTATTGATGCTAGATTTAAGGAATCCCAGATTTGGCTTGCGGAGCCTATTAGAGTAGCAAATTTCATCCGGATCGGTATGTGGTGTTAGTATATGGTCAAAAATTGGTCTATATCGGTCCACAATTATATATAGCCCCATATAAACCGATCCTCGGATTTAACTTGCGGAGCCTCAAAGAGAAGCAAATTTCATCCGATCCGGGTGAAATTTGGTACATGGCGTTGATATATCGTCTACAATAACTGAGCAAAAATTGATCCACATAGGTCCATAATTACATATAGCCCCCATATAAACCGATCCCCAGATTTTGCTTACGGAGCCTCAAAGAGAAGCAAATTTCATCCGATCCGATTGGTATATGGTATCTAACAACCATGCAAAAATATGTCCACATCGGTCCATAATTATACATAGCACCCATATAAAGCGATTACCAGATTTGACCTTCGGAGCCTCTTGGAGGAGAACAATTCATCCGATCCTGTTGAAACTTAGTACGTGGTGTTAGTATATGGTCTCTAACAACCATTCAAAAATTGGTCCATATCGGTTTATAATTATATATAGCATATACACCGATCCCCAGATTTGACCACCGGAGCCTATTGAAGGAGCAAAATTTATCCGATGCGGGTGAAATTTGTTACATTGCGCTAGTATATGGCCGATAACAACCATGCCAAAATTGGTCTGTATCGATCTATAGTTATATATAGCCCCCAGATAAACCGATCCCCAATCACAGAAAAATCACTATTGCCACTCGAGCCAAAAATAATCTACCAAAATGTTATTGCGATAGAAAATTTTGTCATAATTTTATATTTCTATAGAAAATTTTGTCAAAATTATATTTCTTTAGAAATTTTTGTCAAAATTTCATTTCTTTAAGAAATTTTGTCAAAATATAATTTCTAAAGAAAATGTTGTCAAAAATGTATTTCTATAGAAAATTGTGTCAAGATTTTATTTCTATAGAAAATTTTGTCAAAATTTTATTTCTATAGAAAATTTTGTCAGATTCTTTTTTTTGTAGAAAATTTTGTTAAAATGTTATTTCTATAGAAAATTTATGAAGCACCTCTTAGTTGGAGAAAAATATTTTGCAAAATCTTCCAATATATCAAGAATTCTACCAATCTACCAAACAGTAAAAAATCTGTCATTTTTGGTAGACTCGTGTTCATAATTGTATATAGCCGCCATATAAAGCGACCCCCATACTTCAATTCTGGCCCTATAATTACCGCACAAAAGTCCACATCGATTCGTAATTAATTCTTCCCTATATATACCGGTCAATAACTGTATATATACGTATTTAATCGACCTTTCTTTTGTCTAATATATGTATGATGATGTTAAGAAGTTTTGAGATGCCTTGCCATCGGCCGCAACCCAAGTAATTCAATTGTGGATGACCGTCCTTAGTAGTAGTTTCTACGCAATCCATGGTGGAGGGTACATAAGATTCGGCCTGGCCGAAATTACGGCCGTATATACTTGTTTTTTATTAATTGTGACTTTTTCAAAATTTGCAACCAAAAAAAAAAAAAGTGAACCCACCATGAAAGAAAATGTGGGCTTATTTGATTACAACATGTTAAAATAAGTTAAAATTTTTGTCAAATTGAAGAATATTTATTAAAATTAATAATTTTTTTCTGGAAAAATTATTTAAATTAGGAACATTTACTCACATTAGTTAAAATTTAACTATAGTCAACTAATCTTCATCAGCTAAAATTAACTTCAGTTGACATTAGCGCCCTCTTTTTTGTGTATGGAAATGTCAACTTTTCGAGTATGCGTCTCTTTTTCCAAATTTCATTTTTCACAATTAGGAGAAATCCAATTTTTTTAAGCTATATAAAATTTTTGCAAGGCGTTTGAACTGGATAAAAATAATTTTTAAAATAAATATGATATCATTTACAGATGTTCTCAAAGTTACCATAGACATATTTGCATCATATACTCCTTTTAAAACACAAGTCACTTTTTCGACTTTTACGCTAACTCTTGATTTTGGCCAACATCGAAATTTAAGAATACAAAAACCCGACTTTCGACAAAAATTTGATTACTCAACTCCCAAAATGTCCATTTTTTTTTAAATTTTTGAGTTGCGGTTAAACCGGATAATTTTATACAATACTATTCATCGTACACTAAAAACTATATTTACGTGATATTAAAGTTTACGCAACCTAAGATGGACAATTTACAAAATATTAAGGACAATTTTTTTTAAAATAATGAAATTTTAATAAAAGTGTACTTTATAATTTTTATACCCTGCGCAATACTGTGCATTATAAGTTAGTGCATATGTTTGCAACACCCAGAAGGAGACGGGATAGACATATGATGTCTTTGGCAATATTGCTCAGAACCGGCCCCTGAGTCGATCTAGCCATGTCCGTCTGTCTGCGAAGCACATTTTTGTTATCAATGTCTAGGTCGCAATTTAAGTCCAATCGACTTCAAATTTGGCACAAGTATGTATTTTGGGTCAGAATAGAACCCTATTGATTGTGGAAAGAAATCGGTTCAGTTTTAGATATAGCTCCCATATATATCTTTCGCCCGATATGCACTTATAAAACCCCAGAAGCCAGAGTTTTGCCTAATTTGCCTTAAATTTTGCACAGAGAGTATACTTTATATTGTAGCTAAGCGTGCCAAATTTGGTTGTAATCGGTTCAGATTTAAATATAGCCTCCATATATATCTTTCGTCCGATATGCACTTATATGGCCACAGAAGCCAGAGTTTTACCCTGATTAGCTTGAAATTTTGCACATGGTCTACAATTAAGAGTGCAGTCAAGTGTGCTAAATTTTATTGAAATCGGTTCAGATTTAGATATAGCTCCCATATATATCTTTCGTTCGATATGCACTTATATGGCCACAGAGGCCAAAGTTGTACTCTGATTTACGTGAAATTTTACACAGGGAGTAGATTTAATATTCAAACTACACTCATAGAAAAAAACCATGCAGGGCGTGCTCATTTCAAAACGATTGGTTCATGAAAGTCAAACAGAGAACAGGCGGTGTCAATAAGATAACGATAATAACACCATCCGTTGTCAAAATAACAACCGAAGTTAAGATCTGAAAACGTAATGGTTAAGCAAAATTAAATAAAAGATTTCCGTTACCGTGACTCCATATTGCACCACCGAGGAAGTTGCCATAATAACGCCTAACGATTATTTTAAGATTTTTCATGGCCAAGGAAAAACGAATGGCGTTCGTGAAATCGTGAACGCCCGTGGACGAAATTGTGAACATTTCGTTTTCCCATATATATCTTTCGCCCGATTTACACTCATATAATCACAGAGGCCATAGTATTACTCCGATTTACTTGAAACTTTTCACAGGGAGTAGAATTAAGTTTTTGGTTATGCAAACTAATTTTGGTTGAAATCGGTTCAGATTTAGATATAGCTTCCATATATATGTTTTTCTGATTTGGGAAAAAATGACCAAAATACCCACATTTGCTTTGTAAATCGCCACTGCTAAGCCGGAAATTTGTAAACATGACTCCAATTTTCCTATACTTCTAATACATATCTGTCGACCGATAAATCATAAATAAACTTTTGCGAATTTACTTCAAAATTGGTTCATATATAAATTTTTCCCATATTTTTTTACGAACATTGTGTTCCACCCCAGGGCATTAGCCAACTTAAATTTTAAGTCTATAGATTTTGTAGAAGTCTAACAAAGTTTGTCCAGATCGGGTCAAATTTAAATGTATGTATAATTTAATTTAAATTTGCCAAATGCTACACGCTCACAAAAAATCGCTTCTGTAACATATAATCCCAAACATATTTTGCTTAAGCATATACATTTTTGGGTATTGCCCAAACATTTATATGTTTGATCTCTTCCAATATATAATATGTTTGAGAGCATATTGGTCTAAACAATATATGTTTGGGTAGTCTAAGTTCCAAACATTTTGTATTTTTGCATCCAAATTCAATAATGTTGTCTTCCAAAAAACAATATGTTATTATGTGAACATATGATATGTTTGGAAGCATTTTGCACCCAAAAATATTATATGCTTAAATAAAATTCTCCCAAAAAATATTGTACTCAAAATTTTATTTATTTATTTATATATTTACAATCATAATGAATTATGAAAATAAACAGGTAATATAGGTGCTAACAACATAGGTTTTCGACCTGAATGCTCAAAATTTTGTTTCTGCCTAATTGTATATTCCCCCACATCTTTCTCACTTCCACGAGATTTTTTAGTTCTTAGCACCTTTTTCTGTAATACAAACATTGTAGAAGAAATTATTCAATTTTATGATTTTTTTATACCCTCCACCATAGGATGGGGGTATATTAACTTTGTCATTCCGTTTGTAACACATCGAAATATTGCTCTAAGACCCCATAAAGTATATATATTCTGGGTCGTGGTGAAATTCTGAGTCGATCTAAGCATGTCCGTCCGTCCGTCCGTCTGTCCGGCTGTCCGTCCGTCTGTGGAAATCACGCTAACTTCCGAACGAAACTAGCTATCGACTTGAAACTTGGCACAAGTAGTTGTTATTGATGTAGGTCGGATGGTATTGAAAATGGGCCATATCGGCCCACGTTTACGTATAGCCCCCATATAAACCGATCCCCAAATTTGGCTTGCGGAGCCTTCCGGAGCAGCAAAATTCATCCGATCCGGTTGAAATTTGGTACGTGGTCTAAGTATACGGTCTCTAACAACCATGCAAAAATTGGTCCATATCGGTCCATAATTATATATAGCCCCCATATAAACCGATCCCCAGATTTGACCTCCGGAGCCTCTTGGAGGTGCAAAATTCATCCGATCCGGTTGAAATTTGGTACCTGATGTTAGTATACGGTCTCTAACAACCATGCAAAAATTGGTCCATATCGGTCCATAAATATATATAGCTCCCATATAAACCGATCCCCAGATTTGACCTCCGGAGCCTCTTGGAGGGGCAAAATTCATCCGATCGGGTTGAAATTTGGTACCTGACGATAGTATACGGTCTCTAACAACCATGCAAAAACTGGTCCATATCGGTCCATAATTATATATAGCTCCCATATAAACCGATCCCCAGATTTGACCTCCGGAGCCTCTTGGAGGGGCAAAATTCATCCGATCCGTTTGAAATTGGGTACCTGATGTTAGTATACGGTCTCTAACAAGCATGCAAAAATTGGTCCATATCGGTCCATAATTATATATAGCTCCCATATAAACCGATCCCCAGATTTGAACTCTGGAGCCTATTGGATGAGCAAAATTCATCCGATCCAATTGAAATTTAGTACGTGGTGTTAGTATATGGTCTCTAACAACCATGCAAAAATTGGTCCATATCGGTCCATAATTATATATAGCTCCCATATAAACCGATCCCCAGATTTGACCTCCGGAGCCTCTTGGAGGAGCAAAAGTCATCCGATGCGGTTGAAATTTGGTACATTTCGTTAGTATATGGCCTCTAACAGCCATGTAAAAATTGTAAAATTTTATTACTATAGAAAGTTTTGTCAAAATGTCATTTGTATAGAAAGTTTTGTAAAAAGTTTATTTCTATAGCAATGTTTGTCAACATTTTATTTCCATAGAATATTTTGTCAAGTTTTTATTTCTATAGAAAATTTTGTCAAAATTTTATTTCTATAGAAAATTTTGTCAAACTGAATTATATAAGTATTTAATCGGGCTTTTTTTGTTTAATATATACCCCTTATGGACTAACTTACAATTTAGAAGACAGTGTTAAAAAGTTTTACGATACCTTGCCATCGGCAAGTGTTATCGCAACCCAAGTAATTCGATTGTGGACGACAGCCTTTAGTAGAAGTTCCTACGCAATCCATGGTGGAGGGTACATAAGATTCGGCCTGGCCGAACTTACGGCCGTATATACTTGTTTTATTTTAAATTTACCTTTTGCCGGACGGGGATTCGAACAGCGGACCACACAGTTTGTAAGGATCAAAGAAGTAGCTGATCAATTGCCCAAGGAAAAATAAAATGTTAATTTTGTAATAACAAGCAACAACCACCAACTTAGTTCAATATCGCTCCCTGTTAAATAGCGCTCCAAGCTACTAAACACATATATGTTTATAGGCTATTTCTAAATTAATATATGTTTACATCCAAGCATATTATATTTACAAACATTTTATGTCCCAAACATAATATGTTCTAACATATTAACATATATGTCCCAAACATGTTATGCTAGTTTATGAACATTATATGCTTGCACTCAAAAATATTGTGTTTAAAAATTTGTGTTCCAAACATATAATGTTTATAGCCAAACATATGAAAAACAGTCTTTTTCATCCGTGTATTTTTTATTAAGCATATGTGTCTGTATTAAATTTCATTATATAGCGCTAGTATTCATCCAAAATATGAAATTGTATTAAAAAAAAAAATTATTTTTATACACTCTACCATACTTTGCCATTCCGTATGTGACACATCGAATAGTGGTCTCGGACCCCCATACTATAAATATATTCTGGGTCGTGGTAAAATTCTGAGTCGATCTACCGATGTCCGTCCGTCTGTCCGTCCATCTGTGGAAATCACTGTAACTTCCTAAACCTACAAAGAATTCTAATGTCGATTAGTGTATTTTCAAAAACACAAAACGTCGATTAGTCTAATTTAAAGAAAATAAAATTCAATTTTTCTTTCACCAGACACTATGATCCAACTCCATAGACCATAGTCTATAAAATAAAATATTTATTAAGAACACAATGTGATAATCATTTTATTTTATAAAACTTTTAATTCCGTTAAGGGGTCGATTAAAGCGGTTAATTATTTTATTTAAATTTTTATTACTAATTGTTTTTTATTAAAAGATGATGTTGACCGGCAGTCTATGTTAAAAACTGCTACAATAGTCTAAACAAAATAAAAATAACAATTTTATTTAAATTTAAGTTGGTTCACTGATAAACTATAATCCTATAAAATCGGAATCTTTAATGTATCCAAAGATTACACAAAAAACCGGATCAATATGTTAAACACACTAAAGAATAATGATAATTATTTCCAAGATTGAATTACATTACTGAATTTATGATATTCCATAAAAATGGAAATATTCTTGAAATATGTATTTTGTGTTTGTTTTTATATAAATCTTAAGCTGGTGTTTTTTTTTATAAAATTATAGGCATATTTAAATAATTTGAGATTTTTAATTATTTTTTTTTTAATATTGCAAAAAATAAGAATTATTTTTTATACGTTAATTTTCTTTATTTTGTTTTATTTTCAATTTAAATTTTTGTTACTCTCTAAATCTTTCACTTTTCACGGTTCATTAAGAACTAGGGCCTTGCTATCAAATTCGCACATATTTAACTTGGCAACTTTTGTTTTCACAATGCACTTCGAAAACATTTTAGCAAACAAACACGCGCGTTATGCGCGATAGTAAACTCGCCATGTATAGGATTTCAATGAGACCTTATATTCTAAATTCCAATACCATAAATCTTTACGCCATTCATTTGAAGACTCTCACAAACACACACAAGTAGGCACTCTTTGGGCCACTATCACAGTTATTAGCACTTTAATCCTTTCATTCATTTATTCATGCATAGACTCGAACACATATACGCCAATGGCTCACAGATACTTCTTGTATTTTGCCCTTAAGGATATCCAACGTGTCTGTGTATCCTGTAGGTCATAGTTGGTGTGATTGGTTGCATTACAAGAGCTTAGTTTTGCTTGTGTATATGTCTGATGGGGCTTCGTTTTTTTTCGTAACGGTTAAAAAATTCAAATTTTCTTTATTTCCGCTGTCAACTTTGTAATGGCATTGCCATCAATTTTCACTTTTTTTCTAACGTTTTTCTGTTTTTTTATTACAATCAAAATCGCGCCATGATTTGCCACTTTTCGTTATATATGTGTGTGGAATTTTTCACGATTTCCATATAAAATTAGTCCGTTTTATATTAAACAATCCATCCGAACACGATAACGAGCGGCCAACAACTGATTTGTTTCGTTTATCTGACGAGTTTAATGTGCTGCATTCTAACAGGTGTTTGGTATCCATTGATACCAACGAATGGAAAGCTAAAAGCTTTTATTATATTATCAGCAGATACGTTCAAGTCTGTAGATACATTTTAACAGCAAGCAGTAATGTTAAATAACATAAAATTTGATTTTGTGAATGTTACGATTGATGTAATCTATGGTTATGTTATTAACAGAATGTTTTGAGACTATTGATTAGTTAGTTTACATAGAACTTAGAAAAAGCTTTTACTGTTATGGCATTTCAAAAGTCTACATTTAACGGTCATGTCCATTGCATTTTTAAATCAATAAATATTTATCTGAAAGTAGTACACGATCGAAAAAGATGGTTTCATATGTATCGGTTTAAAACATAAATTATTTAAGACACAATTTTTTAATCCATTAATTTTAGGTACAAGCATAATCCAGTAAAAAAAGCGTCGCCAAAAAAGTAGTGAAAGCGTTCTGGAAGTACTGCAAAATTGGCGCAGAAGCGATGAATTTAACATCCCAGCAAAAAAAATTGGAAGTTCTTCCAAAGGCACAACTTTAAAAGCACTTCCAGAAGTTGCACTCCCAATGATGTTCTTTATTTTATCTACTCAGGAAGTTGTTTTAATTCAATATTTTATAACTTGGTTTTTTTTCTTTTAATGGATGATTTTAACGTTTTATACCCTTCACCACTACTGTGGTACAGGGTATAATAAGTTTGTGCATTTGTATGTAACGCCAAGAAAAAGTGTTCATAGACCCATCTTTTAGTATACCGATCGACTTAGAATTAAATTCTGAGTCGATTTAGCGATGTCCGTCTGTCTGTCTGTCCGTTTGTCTGTATATGTAATTTTGTGCACAGCCCGCAATTTCAGTCCGATCGTCCTCAAATTTGGCATAGGGCCGTTTCGTGGGACAGAGACAATCGCTATTGGTTTTGGAAAAAATCGGTTCAGATTTAGATATAGCTGCCATATATATTTATCTCAGATTTGGTCATAGTTAGCATGTTTATCAACCGATTTTTCTTGAAATACCGTACATCCAAATATTTTATGAATCTCGAAAATCTTGCAAAATATCAGCCAAATCGGTTCAGATTTAGATATAGCTCCCATATATATCTTTCGTCAGATATAGACTCATATGACCACAGAGGCCAAAGTTTACTACCGATCTTCGTGAAATTTTGCACAGAGGGTAGAATTGATATTCTACCAATGTTTAAATTTGTAATTTTGATTGAAATTAAATTGTAAATTTGATTGAAATCGGTTGAAATTTAGATATAGCTCCCATATATATCTTTCGTCCGTTTTGAACTTATATGGCCACAAAAGCCAGAGTTTTGCCGTGATTTGCATCAAATTTTGCACAAGGGGTACGTTTAATAGTATCGTTAAGTGTGTCAAATTTTTTTAAAATCGCACTGAAAAAAATATTGTCGTGAGGTCAAATACGAATGCAAATTTTGCTTAGCATAGAAGACGCATTTTTCTAATATAAAGTTATTTTCCTTGTCCAAAAGTCGATAAACTTTTCAATGAAGTCGTATGTATTGTCCTTATAATTAAGTGATTTGAATTAAAAATGGGTATCATAACATGAAAGAAAAAATTTATAGGCTAAGGTCAACTTGACTTTAATAATTCAGAAATATTCTTTAAATTTAATGAAATTGTCCTTAAATTAGTTGTCTTTTTGTATCTTGACTACAAAGCAAAAAATCGATCAAATATAGGACATGTTTTTCAAAACTTTATTTTAAAGAAGTTTTTTACTTAAAGCATAGCATAATTTCTACTGGAAGTCGAGTCTTAATTTGGAAAATAAAGTTGTCGTTAACTCGTTTTTAAAGGACTTTGATAGCATATGAAGAAAAAAAGATGAGAAAGCGAAAAATTAAAATTTGCTTCCTAGAAGCAAGTACACAAAACCCAAATTTAAAAGAGAATTGTGTCTTAAAAGTATCTTTACTTGTATTCTCCGCTTCTTTGGCTCGGAATCAATACCAAATTTTTTAAATTAAAGACAAAATCTTTGCAACCAGACATGCTTTTTTTTCAGTGCGGTTCAGATTTAGATATAGCACACATATATATTTTTCGCCCGATTTGGACTTATATGGTCTCAAAAGCCAGAGTTTTGCCCTGACTTACTTCAAATTTGGCACAAGCGGTACTTTTAACGATACTATTGTATGTGCCAAATATGGTCAAAATCGATTCAGATTTAGATATAGCTCCCATATATATCTTTCGTCCGATTTAGACTCATATGACCACAGAGGCCAAAGTTTACTACCGATCTTCGTGAAATTTTGCACAGAGGGTAGAATTGACATTCTACCAATGTTTGGTAAATTTGATTTAAATCGGTAAAAATTTAGATATAGCTCCCATATATATCGTACGTCCGATTTGAACTTATATGGCCACAAAATCCAGAGTTTTGTCGTGATTTGCATCAAATTTTGCACAAGGAGTACGTTTAGTAGTATCGGTAATTGTGCCAAATTTGGTTGAAATCGGTTCAGATTTAGATATGGCTCCCTACTGTGGTACAGGGTATAATAAGTTTGTGCATTTGTATGTAACGCCAAGAAAAAGTGTTCATAGACCCATCTTTTAGTATACCGATCGACTTAGAATTAAATTCTGAGTCGATTTAGCGATGTCCGTCTGTCTGTCTGTCCGTTTGTCTGTATATGTAATTTTGTGCACAGCCCGCAATTTCAGTCCGATCGTCCTCAAATTTGGCATAGGGCCGTTTCGTGGGACAGAGACAATCGCTATTGGTTTTGGAAAAAATCGGTTCAGATTTAGATATAGCTGCCATATATATTTATCTCAGATTTGGTCATAGTTAGCATGTTTATCAACCGATTTTTCTTGAAATACCGTACATCCAAATATTTTATGAATCTCGAAAATCTTGCAAAATATCAGCCAAATCGGTTCAGATTTAGATATAGCTCCCATATATATCTTTCGTCAGATATAGACTCATATGACCACAGAGGCCAAAGTTTACTACCGATCTTCGTGAAATTTTGCACAGAGGGTAGAATTGATATTCTACCAATGTTTAAATTTGTAATTTTGATTGAAATTAAATTGTAAATTTGATTGAAATCGGTTGAAATTTAGATATAGCTCCCATATATATCTTTCGTCCGTTTTGAACTTATATGGCCACAAAAGCCAGAGTTTTGCCGTGATTTGCATCAAATTTTGCACAAGGGGTACGTTTAATAGTATCGTTAAGTGTGTCAAATTTTTTTAAAATCGCACTGAAAAAAATATTGTCGTGAGGTCAAATACGAATGCAAATTTTGCTTAGCATAGAAGACGCATTTTTCTAATATAAAGTTATTTTCCTTGTCCAAAAGTCGATAAACTTTTCAATGAAGTCGTATGTATTGTCCTTATAATTAAGTGATTTGAATTAAAAATGGGTATCATAACATGAAAGAAAAAATTTATAGGCTAAGGTCAACTTGACTTTAATAATTCAGAAATATTCTTTAAATTTAATGAAATTGTCCTTAAATTAGTTGTCTTTTTGTATCTTGACTACAAAGCAAAAAATCGATCAAATATAGGACATGTTTTTCAAAACTTTATTTTAAAGAAGTTTTTTACTTAAAGCATAGCATAATTTCTACTGGAAGTCGAGTCTTAATTTGGAAAATAAAGTTGTCGTTAACTCGTTTTTAAAGGACTTTGATAGCATATGAAGAAAAAAAGATGAGAAAGCGAAAAATTAAAATTTGCTTCCTAGAAGCAAGTACACAAAACCCAAATTTAAAAGAGAATTGTGTCTTAAAAGTATCTTTACTTGTATTCTCCGCTTCTTTGGCTCGGAATCAATACCAAATTTTTTAAATTAAAGACAAAATCTTTGCAACCAGACATGCTTTTTTTTCAGTGCGGTTCAGATTTAGATATAGCACACATATATATTTTTCGCCCGATTTGGACTTATATGGTCTCAAAAGCCAGAGTTTTGCCCTGACTTACTTCAAATTTGGCACAAGCGGTACTTTTAACGATACTATTGTATGTGCCAAATATGGTCAAAATCGATTCAGATTTAGATATAGCTCCCATATATATCTTTCGTCCGATTTAGACTCATATGACCACAGAGGCCAAAGTTTACTACCGATCTTCGTGAAATTTTGCACAGAGGGTAGAATTGACATTCTACCAATGTTTGGTAAATTTGATTTAAATCGGTAAAAATTTAGATATAGCTCCCATATATATCGTACGTCCGATTTGAACTTATATGGCCACAAAATCCAGAGTTTTGTCGTGATTTGCATCAAATTTTGCACAAGGAGTACGTTTAGTAGTATCGGTAATTGTGCCAAATTTGGTTGAAATCGGTTCAGATTTAGATATGGCTCCCATATATATCTTCTGTCCGATTTGCCCTCATATGACCAGGGGGGCCAAAGTTATTCTCCCATTTATGTGAAATTTCGCAACTTAAAAAAAAAATATTCATATAATCTCATGTGTAGAAAATTTTATTTATGCATAGGTATGTATACAATATTTTTATAATATTAAATTGAATCGTCGGGCTTTTTGGGCAGCAAATAAATCAATTACTTCTTCAGTCGGCACATTTATTCGGCGATGAACCCACATTAATGCCAATCCATTGAGTCTACTCTCGCTAGTCGAATTTCTAAGATACGTCTTTAATCTCTTCATTATTGAAAATGAAAGTTCGGATGAGTACGTAGTAAGTGCAGGGATGGAAAATGCAGTACTATAGTACTTTTTTCAATAATTTTTCACCCCGGTCAGTACCGTAGTACCCTCGCGAATGATTTAGTACCTTTTGTGTAGACATTTTTGAGTCGATATCAGATTTATGGTACAATAGCTTTGACAAAATATTTTAATATTTTGAGAAAATCTTTATCAACCTTATTTGCTAATAGTCTTTTACAAATATGGCAAAACAGATATGTTCATGTGGGAAGAAAATCTCGATTTTGTAAAAGACATAGTCAAAAACAGGATTTTATTGAACTTCAAGAATGTTTTAGTCGAAAAAAGAATGCGATTCTATATTATCGATTTTTTATTTCGGTAGAAAATGTTGTCAAAATTTTATTTCTATACAGAATTTTTGCAAAATTTTATTTTTATAGAAAATTTTGTCAAAATTTTATTTCAATTGAAAATTTTGTACAAATTTTATTTCTATACCAGGGATCCGGAGCGGTCCATTTTTTTCGCTCCGCTCCGCTCCCGCTCCGCTCCTCTTCGAGAAAATTATAGTACAAACATTGTATTATTTGTTCAATTGAGTTTTATTTTATTTAGAAAAATCGGGCGGTACATATATGGAAGCTATAGCTAAATCTGAACCGATTTCGATGATTTTTTGCACATATAGTTAGTGCTATAGAAGATTACATTTCGCCAACTTTGAGTAAGATCGGTTGATAAATAAGGGTTTTATGACCTAATTTGACAAAATCGGGCGATACATATATATGGGACCTATATCTAAATCTGAACCGATTTCGATGAAATTTTCAGACTTAAAGGGTGATACAGAAGATTATTTTGTGCTAAATTTGACGACGATCGGTTAGTAAAAAAAAGTGCAACGTGACCCCATTTGTCGAAATCGGGCAATACATATATATTGGAGCTATATCTAAATTTGATCCGATTTCTTCCAAATTCTATAGCGTCCTTCTGTCCAAAAAAACTCCCTGTACCAAACTTCATCAAAATCGGTTAATAATTGCGACCGGAATCCTGTGAACAACAAATACATGGACAGACGGACGGATGGACGGACGGACACCAAGCGCTAGATCGACTCAGGAGGTGATTCTGAGTCGATCGGTATATATTTTATTGGGTCTAAAATCAATATTTCTAGTAGGCACATTTTTTGGCAGATCAAACTTATTATACCCTAACCACTATATGGTTTAGGGTATAATGACTTTAAAACAATGTGTTGAAACATTTTATTAATTTTGAAGATTTTTTCAGAAATATTAAATCCATTTTGACTTCATTAAAACGAAATTTTCATTCATGTTAGGACATACATTTTTATGTAATCACTTAGCTATAAGGACAAACAGACTTCATTGAAAAGTTTAGAGACTTTTAGACAAGGAAAAGACTTTATTTCAGAGAAATACGTCTTCTATTCTAAGCAAAATTCGTATTCGTATTTTAAGCATGTGAAATATTTGGCCTCCCGACAATATTCTTTGCGGTGCACCATCTACTATTTAATATGTGATAGAAACCAAATTTATGAAAATGGACCAAAATGGACCAAATTCTGTTTGGTCCGATCATCGGACCAAATTTAAAAATTAGAAATCTTTTGGACCAATTTTGGTCCGATCGGACCAAAACGGCAACGCTGATTGGAATTGAAAGTCTATACACAGAGTAGAAGTAATTACTCTCCGAAAGTTTTTATGTTTTGCAACAGACGTAGAGAAGAAGTTTTGTTATATTTGTAATGTGTGTGTATGTTTATGTTTGCAACAACCACCATCGAAATCAGTCCGTGGTATACCTACGAATATTCTTACTCAGATCTAGTGTTACCTAAATTCGCTTTTTTCCCCTTTATTGTAAAAATACATTTTCGAACAGCGTTTTTAAGAAATGTTCATTCTCAAAAAAAGTAGATAACATGCAATAACACAAATCAAGTCATTATTTTTCATTGTGAGAAAAAAATTAAAATAAATGTATATGCGCATATTTTTCAACCAAAATTGAAACTATCCATAATATTAATTAAATTTTCGAGAACTAATATCAGAAATAAGAGAATGCTAGGATATAGTACAATAAAGGGTGATACGGTCAAAATTTGGTCAAGGGAAAACGCGTATAAATCGGTGAAATCGTTTATTTAAAAAATCAAATTAAATTTCTTTTTCAAGAAATTTAATTTGATTTGGCTTTCGCTTTTCCAAATCGAAATTGCCGCGCCTCACGCTTGACACCTGCCATCAGATTTTGTACAGCCACCTTGTCCACCTTCTTCGCCGCAGAAAGCCAGTTTGCTTTGAACTGCTGCTCGTCCTTAGCAGTTTTTTTGGTCTTCTTAAGGTTCCGCTTGACAATAGCCCAGTATTTCTCAATTGGGCGGAGCTCTGGCGTGTTGGGAGGGTTCTTGTCCACCTGCACGTTGTTGGCGGCGTACCACTCCATGGCCTTTTTACCGTAATGGCAAGATGCCAAATCCGGCCAAAACAGTACGGAACAACCGTGTTTCTTCAGGAAAGGCAGCAGACGTTTATTCAAACACTCTTTCACGTAAATTTCTTGGTTGACAGTCCCGGAAGCTATGAAAATGCTGCTTTTCAAGCCACAGGTACAGATGGCTTGCCAAACCAGATATTTCTTTGCGAACTTTGACAGTTTTATGTGCTTGAAAATATCTGCTACCTTTCCCCTTCCTTTTGCCGTATAAAACTCCTGTCCCGGAAGCTGCTTGTAGTCGGCTTTGACGTAGGTTTCGTCGTCCATTACCACGCAGTCAAACTTCGTCAGCATCGTCGTGTACAGCCTCCGGGATCGCGCTTTGGCCGTCGTATTTTGTTTATCATCGAGATTTGGAGTCACTACCTTCTTGTAAGTCGATAGTCCGGCTCGTTTTTTGGCTCGATGCACGGTTGCAGACGATACACCCAGCTTATTTGCGGCATCTCGGAGAGAGAGGTTAGGGTTTCGCTTGAAACTACCGGCAACTCTCTTTGTCGTCTCAACGGCTTCCGGTTTTCGATTTCCCCCCGAACCAGACTTCCTGGCTGTCGACAAACGTTCCCCAAACACTTTAATTACATTTGTAACGGTTGATTTGGCAACTTTTAGCGATTTTGGCAGCTTTGCGTGCGAGTAGCTCGGATTTTCGCGATGCGCGTGCAAAATTTTGATACGCTGCTCTTCTTGCTTGGACAGCATTTTGACAACTGAAGAGTGAATTCCAAAATCAAAATAGGAGCAACATTCTACACACACACACACCTTCAAAATGAGGGGTGTTCAGGGTTTTTAAATGCAAAATTGAAAGAAATACGTCAAGTTTATATTGACCAAATTTTGACCGTATCACCCTTTATATAGTCTTAGAATATCTCCCTGATCAAGAATATATATACTTTGTATAGTCGGAAATCGATATTTCGATGTGTTACAAACGGAATGGCAAACTTTTTATACCTCCGTTACAAATAAATAACTTTTGAAATTTTTTATGATTTTTAATGCATTCTTACGCTTGTCTGGAATGTTCGTAATCGTAATTTTTCTACAATGCAAAATTTAAATAATTTACCTTTTTATTAATTCGTTATCTATTTTTAAAGTATTTGAAAAAAAAATAAAATTTTGCTTTAAAATTTTCAAAAAAGCTATAATTACGAATCGATATGGACTTTTGCACGGTACTTAGAGAGCCAGAATTAAAATATGGGGGTCGCTTATATGGTGGTCCATATTTGATATGGACCAATTTTTGTGTGATTGGAGATTGAGTTATCTGAGGGCTATATATATGGAACTAGTTAGGCATGGAACAAGTTAGGTATGGTTGTTAACGGCCATATACTAGCACAATGTACCAAATTTCAAATGGCTCGGACGAAATTTGCTCCTCCAAGAAGCTCCAAAACCAAATCTCGGGATCGGTTTATATGGGGGCTATATATGCTTATGGACCGATATGGACCACATTTGGCATGGTTGTTAAATATCATATACTAACACCACGTACCAAATTTCAATCAGATCGGATGAATTTTGCTACTCCAAAAGGCACCGGAAGTCAAATCTGGGGATCGGTTTATATGGGGGCTATATATAATTATTGACCAATTTCGACCAATTTTTGCATGGGATGAACGGATGAAATTTGCTTCTCTTAGAGGCCAAATCGGGGGATCGGCCCATACGGGGGCAATATATAATTATGGACCGATGTGGACCAATTTTTGCAGGGTTGTTAGATACAATATACTAACAGGATGGACCAAATTTCAGCCGGATCGGATGAAATTTGATTCTCTTAGAGGGTCTGCAAGCCAAATTTGGGGGACCATTTATATGGGGGCTATACGTAAAAGCGGACCAATATGGCCCATTTGCAATACCATCCGACCTACATCAATAACAACTACTTGTGCCAAGTTTCAAGTCGATAGATTGTTTCGTTCGGAAGTTAGCGTGATTTCAACAGACGGACATGCTCAGATCGACTCAGAATTTCACCACGACCCAGAATATATATACTTTATGGGGTCTTAGAGAAATATTTCGATGTGTTACAAACGGAATGACAAATTTAATATACCCAACTTCCATATATGTAACAAGTAAGGAAAGTCTAAAGTCGGGCGGGGCCGACTATATTATACCCTGCACCACTTTGTAGATCTAAATTTTCGATACCATATCACATCCGTCAAATGTGTTGGGGGCTATATATAAAGGTTTGTCCCAAATATATGCATTTAAGTATCACTCGATCTGGACAGAATTTGATAGACTTCTACAAAATCTATAGACTCAAAATTTAAGTCGGCTAATGCACTAGGGTGGAACACAATTTTAGTAAAAAAATATGGGAAACATTTAAATCTGAAGCAATTTTAAGGAAACTTTGCAAAAGTTTATTTATGATTTATCGCTCGATATATATGTATTAGAAGTTTAGGAAAATTAGAGTCATTTTTACAACTTTTCGACTAAGCAGTGGCGATTTTACAAGGAAATTGTTGGTATTTTGACCATTTTTGTCGAAATCAGAAAAACATATATATGGGAGCTATATCTAAATCTGAACCGATTTCAACCAAATTTGACGCGCATACCAACAATGCTAATTCTACTCTCTGTGCAAAATTTCAACTAAATCGGAGTTAAAAATTGGCCTCTGTGGTCATAGGAGTGTAAATCGGGCGAAAGCTATATATGGGAGATATATCTAAATCTGAACCGATTTCAACCAAATTTGGCACGCATAGCTACAATGCTAATTTTACTCCCTGTGTCAAATTTCAACTAAATCGGAGCAAAAAATTGGCCTCTGTGGTCATATGAGTGTAAATCGGGCGAAAGCTATATATGGGAGATATATCCAAATCTGATCCGATTTCACCCAAATTTGGCACGCATAGTTACAATGCTAATTCTACTCCCTGTGCAAAATTTCAACTAAATCGGAGTTAAAAATTGGCCTCTGTGGTCATATGAGTGTAAATCGGGCGAAAGCTATATATGGGAGATATATCCAAATCTGAACCGATTTCAACCAAATTTGGCACGCATAGTAACAATGCTAATTCTACTCCCTGTGCAAAATTTCAACTAAATCGGAGTTAAAAATTGGCCTCTGTGGTCATATGAGTGTAAATCGGGCGAAAGCTATATATGGGAGATATATCCAAATCTGAACCGATTTCAACCAAATTTGGCACGCATTGTTACAATGCTAATTCTACTCCCTGTGCAAAATTTCAACTAAATCGGAGTTAAAAATTGGCCTCTGTGGGCAAATGAGTGTAAATCGGCCGAAAGCTATATATGGGAGCTATATCTAAATCTGAACCGATTTGGCTGATATTTTGCAAGTTTTTCGAGACCCATAAAATATTTGGATGTACGGAATTTGAGGAAGATCGGTTGATATACACGCCAATTATGACCAGATCGGTGAAAAATATATATGGCAGCTATATCTAAATCTGAACCGATTTTTTCCAAAACAAATAGGGATCGTCTTTGAGCCGAAGCAGGACCCTATACCAAATTTTAGGACAATCGGACTAAAACTGCGAGCTGTACTTTGCACACAAAAATACATCAACAGACAGACAGACGGACAGACAGACAGACATACAGACGGACATCGCTAAATCGACTCAGAATTTAATTCTAAGCCGATCCGTATACTAAAAGGTTGGTCTATGATTACTCCTTCTTGGCGTTACATACAAATGCACAAACTTATTATACCCTGTACCACAGTAGTGGTGAAGGGTATAAAAATGGAAGTTGTCCTACAAAAATTTCGCGATTATTTGAACCTGATCCTGTTGACTTTTCCACTTCAATGGAAGCTTTGAGAACGTTTTGAAAAATATGAAAATTTAAAATTTTTTTGTGAAATTAAATGGAAAAAACCTATTTCTACAAAAATATACACCGAGAAGAAAAAAAAACAAAATAAAGGAGATGCAAGTAATCTTTTGCAAAAACACAAACAGATCCGCTGGTGAGATATGAACCTGTTTTCTTTATTTTTTCGTTCATACTAATAAAGAACATCTAGAGAAATAGTTAGAATATTATGTCTGGGTGTCATATTAGGATCATATCACAAACATTTGAACTCATGTTTCGACGCTTCGTTTTCATAGGCATTTGTGGCTGAGTGTGTTAATGAATTATATTATGCTCCACCAAATCCAGGTTCAACTCCCTGGCCGTGCGAAAACGATTTTCAAGTTGTAAAAGTTATATAAAAAGTGAAATTGGTGAAAAATATCTTTTTAATATCTTCATTCAAATGAATTTCCAAAGCACAAGGCGGTTGAAATTTGACTCTCTACTTACCGTTCAAAAATTGGTTCATATCGGTCCATAATTAACTGAATTGAATTATATCGTTATTTAAGTAGTGTTAAGAAACTTTGCCATCGGCAACTGTTACCACAACCGAAGTAATTCGATTTTGGATGACTGTTTTTACTAAAACTTTGATGCAATCCATAGTGGAAGGCACATAAAATTCGAACTTTTCGCAGTTTTTTTTTTTTGATTACCAATTTTTTTTGATTACCAATTGATAAAATTTTTGTGCTCATTATAAAAAAAAAATGCTCCTTCGAAAGAAATGTCGTATTACTTTGATTTAGAAGTTTATTTATTATGTGATGATCACTCCTATTACTGACAATTTATTTGAGTGTATAAATGTGTCGAAGTTTTAAATATTTTTAGTTTGCATCAACAAGGGAATGTAACTACTTCTAAAAAAAGGGAGAATTTCGGATAATAAGAAGTGGAAAACCAGCTTATCTTGCGGACACCTTCATATTCTTGAGTTCAACAAGGAACTCCCAAGTTAGGATTGAACATTATAATAGCGCAAACTATGAAAGGTCGTTTGCGATTCGTTTAGCGAGAACTTGGAACGCTCTACCTGCACATATGAAAAACTTCACCTTAAAACCTCGTTCTTTTAAGAATAATATTGTTAAACACTTTATGGATTTACAATAATTTCTACCGTAGCTAGCAATCTACAAACAGTGTCCATATATCATGTGCTATTATTAAGGGAATTGTGCGTTAAATTTTATTATTAAGTAAATTTATTAAGCACTAGCGTAATCCGGCCCGCTTCGCTGCGCCTTCCGAAGCGTATTTGGAGGAACATTTTGCATTAACTTAGTCAACTATATCCTTCGTGCTGAAAACAAATTCGAAAAGATTTCAATTCTCTTAAACAAATCGGACTACTTGATTTTTCGTTTATAGGTACAAATACGGCGGGAGAGGGTGTACCCTTTCCTCCAAATTTTTTTTAATAATGTTCTGTATTCAAGTAGTTGAACAATCTTCTATATTTCTTGTGAATTTTAAGTGGGGTTTGTCAAGGAAAGGTATCCTTCTCCTCAACATATCTGAAAATTAAGCACTATATTATAATAACATACAAAGAATAACTGTTTTCCATCCAATAAATCGGAAAAAGAAAAAGTAGTAAAAAATTTTACCACATTAACATTTGCTAAAATTTTGGAAAATGATGCACCCTCTACGTTGGCTGCCAATTTCATGTAAATTTAAGTTCTTTACTAAAAAGAAGTCTGGCAGAAGCCTGTACAAAAATCATAAAATTATGCACCGAGTTCCCATTTACGGACAACCCTCTACTTTCAACTTAAGAAAAAAAACGGACAAAAGGGAACCCTCTCTTTACTAAAAAGAAGACCAAAAATAATTCTGGCAGAAGCCTGTGCAAAAATCATAAAATTATGTACCGAGTTCCCATTTACGGACAACCCTCTACTTTCAATTTAAGAAAAAAAAACGGACAAAAGGGAACCCTCTCCCCACCTTCGCTCCACTCCGACCTGATATCGGACTATCACGTACCCTATATTAATTTCGCAACTACTCAATGGTCCCTATAAATTCTATCGAAGTAAATCGATAAAGTTTATTTTAATTTTCCCCTTCCCCAACCAGATATCGAAAAATCACATACTAATTTAAAAATTATGTATAAATTTAATCACCTCCTGCCACGTCCCTGTAAATTTCAAGTAGATCGGAGATGTTTAAATTTTGCTCTATTGTTTTAAAGGGACGTCACTTTCCCCGATACAATATCGACACCCCTAACCTTCCCTGAAAATTCTTGAAACTTTCCTTCAAGTGTGGGGCAAGGAAGGTTGCCTCTTCGTTTATAACTTTCCCCCACTGCTTTTGTAAATTTCAAGAAAACTTAAATTTTTTTTTGTAGTTTTAGAGGAGGACCTCCTCCCTGACCAAATATCGAAAAGTGATTTAGCGTATTTTTGTAAACGTCCCAGAAAATGTCAAACAAATTATAAGCCTAAAGGGGCGGCCTCTCTTCCGTCCACGGAGGTTACGATCTCTCCCCAGTCCTCTGTAAATTTCAAGTAACTCGGTAAAGTTTAATTGTTTCTCTGTATGTACTTAAGAGAAGCGGATGTCTCCCTATGTCCTTTTATTTTTATTAAAAAATCAGGAACCTGATATAAATTTCGTAACCCATTTTTTCTGTAAAATTTCAGTCGGCGGAGTTTAGTTTTGTTTGAACTTTCAAAAAAAAAAAAAAACAAAATTGGGCAAAGGGGTGGTCCCCCTCCCCGACCAAATATCGAAAAATAATGTAGCGGATTTTTGTCTACATGCCAACCCCAACATTCAATGAAAATTTCAAGGAAATCGCATAATTTTGTTCCAAGTTTCAAAAAGTAGGGCAAGGGGGAGGTCCCCATCCCCATTCACATATGGAATCATCGGGTACCCCATATTAATTCCATAACCTCACCACATGTTCTCTGTAAATCTAAGATAATTTAGAGAATTTTAGTTTTTTCACTGTACTTTAAAAAAAGTCGAACAAAGGAGAGGCCCACCTCCGCCACCAAATATCGAAATAAAAAGTAGCGGATCTTTGTCTAGATGCCAACCCCAATCTTCAACGAAAATTTCAACCAAATTGGTCAACTTTGGTCCAATTTTCAAAAAGTCCGACAAAGGGGAGGTCCCCCTCCGCGACCAGGTGTCAAAAAATGAGGTACCCTATTTTCACCACATGAACGCCCCCTACGATCTCTGAAAGTTCCAAGTAAATCGGTTCAGCCGTTTCGGAGCCAACTCGGTACATACAAACAAACAAACAAACAAACAAATAAACAAACATAGATTGAATTTTATATATATAGATTAATGTTAGTAGATTATAAAATTTAGTAGTTGTTTTATTTTATTAGATTTGTGCAAATTTTTGTCTTAGATGTAAGTGATATTACATTTATTTTGAATCTGTTAATAATACTTTTTACCTATCATTTTGTAGTCCTTTCTATTCATTTCATTAGATTTATATAAATGTTTGTTTTAGATGTAAGTGATATTACATTTATTTTGAATCTGTTATAGTACTTTTTTCTATCAATTTGTAGTCCTTGAGGG
Source organism: Haematobia irritans (assembly GCF_050003625.1). NCBI lineage: Eukaryota > Metazoa > Arthropoda > Insecta > Diptera > Muscidae > Haematobia > Haematobia irritans. The sequence goes on from NC_134398.1 coordinate 22,327,351, forward strand.
CATTGATTGATTATTATTAAATAAAATTACAAATTACAAATTTACTCACAGTGGGCTTTGATAGTATAACCTAAAAACAAATTAAAATTTTGAAAAATATTGACTTTATAAAAAATAAACATTTTTAAAAATATCGACTTTATAAAAAATTTGGTCAACATTTTATTTTTATAGAAAAATTTGCCTAAATTTTATTTTTATAAAAAATTTTTCGTTTCTACAGCAATTTTTTGTTAATTTAAATTTAAATTTTTTTCTGCAGAGAATTTTTCAAATTTTAATTTCTGATAAAATTTGGTAAAACCTTAGTTCCATAGAATAGTTTGTAAAAAATGTTATTTCTACAGCATATTTTCTGAAAATTTTATTTCTATAGAAAATTTTGTCAAAATTTTATTTATGTAGAAAATTTTGTCAAAATTTTATTTATGTAGAAAATTTTGTTAAAATTTTATTTATATAAAAATGTTTTCAAAATTTTATTTACATAGAAGATTTTGCCAATTTGTTTTATTTTTTTGTATATAGAAGAATTTGTCAAATTTTTTTATGTATAGAAAATTTTGTCAAAATATAATTTATATAGAAAATTTTATTTAAATTTTATTTCTATAGAAAATTTGGTCAGCATTTTTAAAATTTTTTTTTCTAAATTTTATTTTGTCAAAATTTTATTGCTATAGCCCAGCAAAAAAATTTGGAAGTTCTTTCAAAGGCACAACTTTAAAAGCACTTCCAAAATATGCACCCCCTTATGATGTTCTTTATTTTAACTACCCAGGAAGTTTTTTTAAGTCAATTTTTTATAACTTGTTTTTTCATTCTTTTAATGGGTAATTTTATTGTTTTTAAGTTAAAAACAGAGTAAGAATTCATAAAATGGTACAAATCATTTAATTTTTTTAGAAAAAAATGTTAGTTCCAATCTGAAAAAAATTTGCATTTTTGAAAATATTTGAGGTCAAACGTTTCCGACAAGCGTTAGAATCCACTAAAAATTATAAAAATTATCTGTTTGACAAAATAGCACAGAATTTTTTAATTTACATCCAAAATATTGAATTCGGATCACACCTAAAGAAGTGATGCAAATTCAGTGCAACCGCTGTTGAAATGGAGGACTTCCATCCTATGACAAGCCCATGTTAAATTCATCGCTTCTGCGTCAATTTTGCACCACTTCCGGAACCAAAAAGAACATTTTCATTACTTTTTTGGCGACGATTTTTTTGCTGGGAGGCAATTTTCCACTGTGGTGCAATGGTTAGCACGCCCGCTTTGCATACAAAAGGTCGTGGGTTCGATTCCTGCTTCGACCTAACACCAAAAAGTTTTTCAGCGGTGGATTATCCTACCTCAGTAATGCTGGTGACATTTCTGAGTGTTTCAAAGCTTCTCTAAGTGGTTTCACTGCAATGTGGAGCGCCGTTCGGACTCGGCTATAAATTGAGCTTAACATGGAATCGGGCAGCACTCAGTGACAAGAGAGGAGTTCACCACTATGGTATCACAATGGACTGAATAGTCTAAGTGATCCTCATACATCGGGCTGCCACCTAAGTTGTCTATAGGTTAGGTTAGGTTAGACCTAACCTATAGACAACTTTGTGATTTTTTTTCTACAGAAATGTTTGTCAACTACTGAAAATTTTGTCAAAATTTTATTTTTAACGAAAATTGAGTCAAAATTTTATTTTTTACAAAATTTGGTTAAAATTTTATTTCTATAGAAAATTTTGTCAAAATTTTATTTCTATAGAAAATTTTGACAAAATTTTATTCCCACAGAAAATTTTATCAAATTTTTATTTGTTAGAATATTTTCTATAGAAAATTTTTTCAAAATTGTATTTCTGTAGAAAATTTTGTCAAAATTGTATTTCTGTAGAAAATTTTTTCAAAATTTTATTTCTATAGAAAATTTTGTCAAAATTTTATTTCTATAGAAAATTTTGTCAACATTTTATTTCTGTAGAAAATTTTGTTAAAATTTATATTTATATTTTATATATTTATGTAGACAATTTTGACAAAATTTGGTCTCTATAGAAAATTTTTTCTTTACAAAGTTTTGTCAAAATTTTATTTCTATCGAAAATTTAGTTAAAATTTCATTTCTATAAAAATGTTTGTCAAAATTTAATTTCTATAGAAAATTTGTGATGTATCTCTTAATTGCTGTTGTAAAATCTTACAAAAAAAACTAAAATTCTTCCAATCTAATAAACGGTAAAAAATCTACTATTTTTGGTAGAATTCTACCAGCTGTGACAACCATGGTAGTGAGGCATACAGGGTCATTACCTTGTCCATTAACCATGAGACCATCGACTTTAGTATTGGCTTTGAACTTCGAAACTGACGCAGGACAATTGGTCTTTCTAGTCTCCTCTTCTGTACTCCCATATCATATTTATGCAATGTCATGGTATAAGTTAAGGACATATAACTTCATTGTAAATACACAAAAACAAAATGTCCAAAAAATCCTTGATGACCATGTTTACAAATCAAACAACTTTGCATAGAAAACGTGCCTATATTTAATGTTGTTGTATTTTTTGAATTTAATTACATGGGGGAAAACCAGAGCGTAATAGGCCTACATACTCTCTGGCCACCTAAGTCTAATTTACAAAGGTTTTGACGAAAAGGAACATTTATGGTAATGTGTTTCGAGCTATCACCATTAGCCTAAAGGCTAAATGAAAGTTTATTGAACGTTTCTATTGGTAAAGGTCACTTATAAATAGCATTGCATTGGCGAAGGCAAACTGAACCCCAAAAGAAATCAAAATCTAGTCTAATTCCAATGGAATTCTATGCGGCCATTTTGAATTCCAACAAATGTTAGTCAATCGGGGAAAACTACACGGAAAGAAAAGTTGATTGTTAATTTAAGAGTAAATCAGGGAAACATATGAACTCATTCTAAATATAATAAAATATACTTCCCATTTGAGGGTTTTTACAGGATTTGTACAATGCAAATGCACTTGTCGTGTCTTTCCAAATATTATGGGCGTTTTTCACACAATAATCAGCTCAAACTCATCGATTGAGTTCGATACAAAGCTCCAGTGATTGTTTCACTCGATTGCAGCAGCTCATAGAAGACCACACCCAGTTGGTCCCACCAAATTCGCTTCTTTCCATGGATATTCGGCTTTGATACCGATGGTGACAAAATTTTCTATAGAAATATTTTCTTTTTATAGAAATATTTTTTTTTTAAGAAATATTTTTTTTACAAAATTTTCTATTGAAATAAAATTTGGACAAAATTTTCTATTGAAATAAAATTTGGACAAAATTTTCTATAGAAATAAAATGTTGGCAAAATTTTCTATAGAACATGTGATACAGAAACAAAATTTTCTATAAACGTAAAATTTGGACACAATATTTTATAGAAGCAGAAATTTTGACAAAATTGTCTATACAAGAAAAAGTTACATTTTGATAAAATTCTGTATAGAAATAATATTTTGAGAAAAGTTTCTACAGAAATAAAATTTTGAGAAAAAGTAAAACTTTGACAATATTTTTCACAGAGAATTTTAACAATTTAAATTATAACAATTTAAAACTAGCAAAAAAACTTGATGAAAGTATTCAAAATAAAGATTTTTTTTTAAATTTGGTAGATTTTTGGTCAAATTTTGGTAGATTATTTTTGACACGAGTGGTAACCGTAGTTGCATCTCAAAATTATAGGAGTATATTTCTACCCTGTATGTCCCCTTACTACCATACAAAAATTAATCTGCATTAATAAAGATTTGAATTTTTCATCCTCTTGGAGGAGCAACTGTAATCCAATTTCTTTGGAATTTGGTGTACTGCTGCTAAATGTCAAAGTGTCAATCGTAATGCCCATAACTGACCTTTCGATAAAATACATAGACCTTTCGGCGAAAATCCATCAAATATGTATAATATTTGAAAATAATTATATTGTCATTATGGTGACACGAAAATCCAGTAGTTCGATGACTTTTTTCATGCATGGTCATGGGTCTTCTTCAACTAAACACATGTATAAATTGATTGTTTCAATTACAAAAAAAAAAATATGATTTGTTAACAAAATTCATTTTGTAACAAATCTGATCTGACTTTGCCAATATATTCAATAGCCTTTAGTATTCAGCAATGCAAAAGTTAGTACAATTTTTTACAGTTTGGTAAATCTCTGTAGAACAATTGTGCTATAATGATACAATTGAAAGTTTTCAAGTCCTTTTCGAAATGCTCACGAAATAGCTCTTATTCGTTGTGCAACTACATCTGATAATTTTTACATTTTTGTGCCACCTTTTTGCATTGTTGGGCCACTTTTAAGTTAATTCCGTTCTTAGTGCAATAATTTTGTCCCATTTTGGTCCCAGATTGGCTTCAAATTACGGAAGTGCCTTAATATGAAATCGAACTAATAAAATTTTGAAAGAAAAAAAATTGAAATAAAATTTTGACAAAATTTTCAATAGAAATAAAATTTTAACCAAATTTTCTAAAAAAAAATTGACAAAATTTTCTATAGGAATAAAATTTGGCAAAAATTTCTATAGAAATAAAATTTTTAAAAAATTTTCTGTAATAATAAAATTTTGACAACATTTTCTTAAGAAATAGAATTTTGATAAAATTGTCTATGGAAATAAAATGTTGACAAAATTGTTTATAGAAATAAAATTTTGGAAAATTTTCTATGATATTAAAATTTTTACAGAATTTTCTATAGAAATAAAATGTTGACAACATTTTCTATAGAAATAAAATTTTGATAAAATTTTCTATGGAAATAAAATTTTGGCACAATTGGCTAGAGAAATAAAATTTTAGCCAAATTTTGTAAAAAAATAAAATTTTGACTAAATTTTCTTTAGAAATTTTGATAAAATTGTCTACTCGAATGGAAGGTTAGGTTAGGTGGCAGCCCGATGTATCAGGCTCACTTAGACTATTCAGTCCATTGTGATACCACATTGGTGAACTTCTCTCTTATCACTGAGTGCTGCCCGATTCCATGTTAAGCTCAATGACAAGGGACCTCCTTTTTATAGCCGAGTCCGAACGGCGTTCCACATTGCAGTGAAAAAACTTAGAGAAGCTTTGAAACACTCAGAAAAATCACCACCATTACTGAGGTGGGATAATCCACCGCTGAAAAACTTTTTGGTGTTCGGTCAAAGCAGGAATCGAACCCACGACCTTGTGTATGCAAGGCGGGCATGCTAACCATTGTACCACGGTGGCAAATAAAATTTTGACAAAATTTTCTATAGAAATAAAAGTTTGACATAATTTTGTATAGAAGTAAAATGTTGACAAATTTTTCTTTAGAAAATAAATTTTGACAAAATTTTCTATAGAAATTTTCTATAAAATGAAGCGTTCACGAAATTTTCTCCAGCAATAAAGTTTTGACAGAATTTTCTATAAAAATAAAATTTTGACAAAATTTTCTATAGAAATAAAATTTTGACAAAATTTTCTATGGAAATAAAATTTTAACCAATGTTTCTAAAAAAATTGACAAAATTTTCTATAGGAATAGCATTTGGCAAAACTTTCTATAGAAATAAAATTTTGACAAAATTTTCTGTAATAATAAAATTTTGACAAAATTTTCTTAAGAAATAGAATTTTGATAAAATTGTCTATGGAAAAAAAAATTGAAACAATTGTTTCTAGATATAAAATTTTGAAAATTTTTCTATGATAATATGATTTCTACAGAATTTTCTATAGAAATAAAATGTTGCCAACATTTTCTATAGAAATAAAATTTTCTATGGAAATAAAATTTTGACACAATTTTCTAGAGAAATAAAATTTTAGCCAAATTTTGTAAAAAAATAAGATTTTGACAAAATTTTCTTTAGTTATAAAATATTGAGAAATTTTTCTTTAGAAATAGACTATTGATAAAAATGTCTACTCGTATGGAAAATAAAATTTCGACAAAATTTTCTGTGATAATAAAAAATTACCAAAATTTTCCATAAAATAAAATTTTGCCAACATTTTCTAGAAATACAATTTTGCCAACATTTTCTAGAAATACAATTTTGACAGAAATTTCTATAGGAATAAAATGTTGCCAAAAATTTTCTATAAAAATAAAATTTTAACAAAATATTCTATAGAAATAAAATTTTGAAAAAAATTTCTATAGAGATAAAATGTTGACAAAATTTTCTATAGAAATAAAAGTTTGACATAATTTTGCATAGAAATCAAATTTTGACAAATTTTTCTTTAGGAAATAAACTTTGACAAAATTTTCTTTAGAAAATAAATTTTGACAAAATTTTCTATAGAAATAAAATTTTGCCAAATTTTTCTTTAGAAAATAAATTTTGACAAAATTTTCTACAGCAATAAAATTTTGACAGAATTTTCTATAGAAATAAAATTTTGACAAAATTTTCTATAGAAATAAAATGTTGACAAAATTTTCTATAGAAATGAAATTTTGACAAAATTTTCTATAGGAATAAAATGTTGCCAAAGTTTTCTATAGAAATACAATTTTGACAAAATATTCTATAGAAATAAAATTTTGACAGCATTTTCTAAAGAAATAAAATTTTAATCAAATTTTGTAAAAAACTAAAATTTTTTATAAAATTTTCTTTAGAAATAAAATTTTGACAGAATTTTCTATAGGAATAAAATGATGCCAAAATTTTCTATAGAAATAAAATTTTGACAAAATATTCTATAGAAATAAAATTTTAACAAAATTTTCTATAGAAATAAAATTTTGACAAAAATTTCTATAGAAATAAAAGTTTGACATAATTTTGTATAGAAATAAAATTTTGAAAAAATTTTCTTTAGAAAATAAATTTTGACAAAATTTTCTATAAAAATAAAATTTTGACAGAATTTTCTACAGAAATAAAATTTTGACAAAATTTTCTATAGAAATAAAATGTTGACAAAATTTTTTTATAGAAATCAAATTTCGACGAAATTTTCAATAGAAATAAAATTTTGACAGCATTTTCTAAGGAAATAAAATTTTAATCAAATTTTGTAAAAAAAAATTTTTTTTTGACTAAATTTTCGGTAGAAATCAAATTTTGTCAAAATTTTCTATAAAACTACAATTTAGCCAAAATTTTCTATAAAACTACAATTTAGCCAAAATTTTCTAGAAATACAATTTTGACAAAATTTTCTATAGAAATAAAATTTTGCACAAAATTTTCTATACATTCAATATATATATATATATATATATATATATATATATATATATATATATATATATATAGAAATTAAATTTTGACAAAATTTTCTATAGAAATAAAAGTTTGACATAATTTTGTATAGAAATAAAATTTTGACAAGTTTTTCTTTAGAAAATAAATTTTGACAAAATTTTCTTTTGAAAATAAATTTTGACAAAATTTTCTACAGAAATAAAATTTTGACAAAATTTTCTATAACAATAAAATTTTGACAGAATTTTCTATAGAAATAAAATTTTGACAAAATTTTCTATAGAAATAAAATTTTGACAAAATTTTTTATAGAAATCAAATTTCGACGAAATTTTCTATAGGAATAAAATTTTGACATCATTTTCTAAAGAAATAAAATTTTAATCAAATTTTGTAAAAAAAAATTTTTGACTAAATTTTCAGTAGAAATCAAATTTTTCAAAATTTTCTATAGAAATACAATTTTGACAAAATTTTCTATAAAACTACAATTTAGCCAAAATTTTCTAGAAATACAATTTTGACAAAATTTTCTATAGAAATAAAATTTTGCAAAAATTTTCTATACATTCAATATCTTTAATATTAAAGCCCAGTATAAATATGATCTGCCTTGTTGGTGCAAGCTAAAATCGTTAACATTTAAAATTCCAATACTATAATTTTAGGCACTTTTACCAACTCAAACCAAGTGGAAAAATCTGACGTCTGAAGATATGCAAGAAATTTTTTGTAATAGCTAAGCGAGGATTTCCCGTGAACTGTTGATTCCAAGCATTGATTTTCGAGGAAATGGGGATAGAATTATTGATCGGTGCGAATAAAGATATATTCATATTTCAATCTGGAAGAAGATATCGCAACATTGCACTGAAAAAATATATAAATGCGTGATATTAAATATAACGCAACCTAAATGTTAGGATGCGCATTTTACAAAATGTAAAGGAGAATTTGTTTTTAAATTATGAAATTTTAATTAAAATAAAGTTTATAATCTTTGCTTCCAAAGTTTTTTCATTAAATTTAGGACACAATTTTTGTAAATTTGCGTCCCTCCGTTAAAGACGTATGTCTTTGAACTAAGCCAAATTTTTCAAATACCGCGAAAAGAGAATTAAAATTCGATTAATGAGATCTTAATCCTAATTTTAACGTTATTCATCCAAGATTTAAAGCCAGATAGGTTGCTAAAAATGTCTTTATTTTAAAGAAGCCGCATCTTTGGCTTGGAATTATTACAAACATCCTTAAGGGAAGCTCAAAATCTATGAATTCAAGTATCATTTTTTTAGTGTGTAATTGCCTAATTCGTATTTTCTCTTTACAAAAAAGGATGACATTTTTTTAAATTAGTATGTCATATTTTGCATCACACAAAAAAAAATCTGATTCTATCAGGAAGTTAATTGATCCAATTAATTTTTTAATTGAAATGTCTTCAATCACAGAAATGATAGCTTCAACTTAAAAATTAATTGACAGTCAATTAAAAAATTAATTGATCCAATAAACAGAAAAAATAGATACCTTTAATTTGTGTGATTGAGTTTTGTTTCAATTAAGAGATTTGTTAAATCAATTGAATTTTAAATTGAATATTTTTTTTAACTTAATTTAGATTTTAGTTGGAAAATTTTTCGTGAATTTCTTTTCTGTGAATATGAAACTTTTTTGTGAGTGGGATGGGGGCATTTTTTTCAAATATCCCAGGAAAAACTCCCTTTGACATGGTATTAATTGTAGACATTTAAACAATTCTAAATCGTTATGTGGTGGAAATATCGCGATCACAACTCAAAAGGTTAACATTCCTTTAAAAAAATTGGGGACCAGATAGAATCTGGGTGAGAACCCACAACTATTTATATGTCAAAGACGGTAACTAATATTATGAGGTACCATATTTAAACAACAGAATATAATTTCAAAGGAAATTGAAAACCAAAACAATAAAAATTATTTTCTAAATTATTCCAATCGTATTTACAATAATTGTTTGCAGTATAGAGAGAAATGATACCATAAAGGTTAGGATATAAGAACTGCGATATAACTCAGAACAATGTCTAGAAAATAAATAGAAAATCTTACCTTTCATTGTTACTTTTCGTATATATTCATAGACACAATTTTTTTATATAATATTTAGCATTGCTTTTTTTATTTTTTTTTTACTTTTATTATTTAAACAACCTTAACAAATTTTGCACAATATTTTTATAAAGAAAAATAAAAGAAAACACTACATTCTATTGCATTTCATAATATATAATATATACCGTTTAACCGAACTACAATATTCGTTCTTAAAACATCAGCGCCTAAAAGTATACTAAGGTACATATTCTTGACTGTGTACAGTGAAAGCACTGTGTTTTCTTCAATTACGTGTAATGTTATTCTAGTAGAGTTTTTCCCACTTTCTCTAATTTCTCAATGAATTTTAGTTTTTGTTTTGTTTTTATTTACCTTCACATTCTATGCCATCAATTCATACAAAAACCCACTCGTCTACATGGTAATCTACGCTGAATAAATGATGAAATGTGGAAAGTTCTCTAGTAGTTTGATTTTTGATTTACCTTTCATAGTATTTTTCATTGTTTTGTTTTTGTTTTGCTAAGCCGTTTACTAACCGCCTTAATTTTGTATAATCCATACCTACGAGGAATTTTTTTTCTTTTGAGTGGTATTAGGTGGTAAGAGTTTTTCCTGGTTTTTTTATCAATTGACCCATTATCCATGCTGGGAGATTTAGTAAGGAATTTTTGCTTACTCATATGTAAGGAAACTAAAGAATTATTTCTTCATTTAATCCATTAAAGGACAAAACTTTGATCTTGAAAGAAAATTTTGGCAAATTTTTCTATAGAAATAAAATTTTGGCAAAATGTTCTATATAAGTATAATTGTGACAAAATTGTCGATATAAATAAAATTTTGAGAAAACTTTCTATAGAAAAAAAAATTGATAAAATTTTCTATAGAAATAAAATTTTAACAAAATTTTCTATAGAAATAAAATTTTAACAAAATTTTCTTAAACAAAATTGACAAAATTTTTTATATAAATAAAATTTTGACAAATTTTATTTAAAAATTGTATATCTATAGAAAATTTTGTCAAAATTTTATATCTATAGAAAATTTTGTCAAAATTTTATATCTATAGAAAATTTTGTCAAAATTTTATATCTATAGAAAATTTTGTCAAAATTTTATATCTATAGAAAATTTTGTCAAAATTTTATATCTATAGAAAATTTTGTCAAAATTTTATATCTATAGAAAATTTTGTCAAAATTTTATATCTATAGAAAATTTTGTCAAAATTTTATATCTATAGAAAATTTTGTCAAAATTTTATTTCTGTAAAAAAAATTTTTCAAAATTTTATTTATGGACAAAATTTTGTAAATTTTATTTCTATAGAAAATTTTGTTAAAATTTTATTTATTTCTATAGGCTATTTTGCAAAAATTTCATGTCTATAGAAAATTTTGTCAAAATGTTATTTCTATAGAAAATTTTGTCAACATTTTTTTTTCTATAGAAAATTTTGTCAAAATTTTATTTAACATATGTACAAAATTTTGTCAATTTTTTTTTTAGAATATTTGGTCAAACATTTATTTCTATAAAAAATTCTTTCAAAATTTTATTTCTATAGAAATTTTTATTTTTATTTCATTATTTATTTTAACCAAATTAAAAAAATAAATTTTAACCAAATTTTCTAAAGAAATTTTTGTTAAAATTTTATTTCTAAAGAAAATTTTGTCAGAACTTTTATTTATTTTATTTAAATAGAAAATGTTGTCTAAATTTTATTTATATAGAAAATTGTGTCAAATTTTTTAGTGGCAAGCGTGGTCGCGGACAAAACAGTCTATAAGGCAATAGACTGTCCACTGGGCTACGTAGATGTTATTGTCATCAACAGACAATTATCGGTAGAGCCATCAGCGCACAAGAGACGCATACTGCTAAATAGTTATATTTATAGATCATAATTTAGAGCGCCCACAAGCCGATATAAAGACACTTTAATTAGCATAAACTTATCTTTACTTGGTAACTTTCTCAAAAATAAAACTGTTCGCAATATTTTGAAAATATGTCGGGCATTACATACTACAAAATGAAATTTTTACTATGAAAATTGAAAATGTGTCCTATTAAAGACTTACCACAATGGATTGAATAGTCCAAGTGAGCCTGAAATAAATTGGGCTGCCTCTTGAACCTTACTAAAGATTTTATTTCAAAAAAGAACCATGTTCAATATAAACGAAATAGACTGTGATTATGAAACAAAAATATTTATAGCCTGCGCCACACTGCGGAACAGGGTATTATAAGTTAGTGCATATGTTTGTAACACCCAGAAGGCGACGAGATAAACACATGGTGTCTTTGGCAATAATGCTCAGGGTGGGTCCCTGAGTCGATATAACCATGTCCGTCTGTCCGTCCGTCCGTCTATCTGTGAACACATTTTTGTGATCAAAGTCTAGGTCGCAATTTAAGTCCAATCGCCTTCAAATTTGGCACATGTTCCTAATTTGGGTCAGAATAGAACCCTATTTATTTTGGAAGAAATCGGTTCAGATTTAGATATAGCTCCCATATATATCTTTCGCCCGATATTCACTAATATGGACCCAGCACCCAGAGTTTTATACCGATTTGCTTGAAATTTTGTACAAACATAACACTTAGTCGTATAGTCAAGTTAGCAAAATTTGATTGAAATCGGTTCAGATTTAGATATAGCTCCCATATATATCTTTCGTCCGATGTGGACTAATATGGTCCTAGAAGCCAGAGCCAATTTGTTTGAAATTTTTCACTAGGAGTACAACTAGTAGTGCAGTTAAGTGTGCAAAATTTGATTGAAATCGGTTAAGATTTAGATATAGCTCCCATATATAGCTTTCGCCCGATTTACACTCGTATGACCACAGAGGCCAATTTTCAACTCCGATTTACTTAAAATTTTGCACTGGGAGTAGAATTAGCATTGTTGCTATGTGTGCTAAATTTGGTTGAAATCGGTTCAGATTTAGATATAGCTCCCATATATATGTTTTTCTGATTTCGACAAAAAAGGTCAAAATACCAACATTTTCCTTGTAAAATCGCCACTGCTTAGTCGAAAAATTGTAAAAATGAATTTTCCTAAACTTCTAATACATATATATCGAGCGATAAATCATAAATAAACTTTTGCGAAGTTTCCTTAAAATTGCTTCAGATTTAAATGTTTCCCATATTGTTTTACTAAAATTGTGTTCCAACCTAGTGCATTAGCCGACTTAAATTTTGAGTCTATAGATTTTGTAGAAGTCTATCAAATTCTGTCCAGATCGAGTAATATTTAAATGTATGTATTTGGGACAAACCTTTATATATAGCACCCAACGGATGTGATATGGTATCGAAAATTTAGATCTACAAAGTTGTGCAGGGTATAATATAGTCGGCCCAGTCCGACTTTAGACTTTCCTTACTTGTTTTTTAATTTCAAAAATTTTAAATTTAGTTATAAATTTTTTTAGTGATAAAAGTTTGAAATGGTCGAAGGAATTCAAAAAAGTCTAACAACACAAAAAAAAACTTTTTTATACCCTCCACCATAGGATGGGGGGTATATTAACATTGTCATTCCGTTTGTAACACATCGAAATATTGCTCTAAGACCCCATAAAGTATATATATGAAATTCTGAGTCGATCTAAGCATGTCCGTCCGTCCGTCTGTTGAAATCACGCTAACTTCCCAACGAAACAAGCTATCGACTTGAAACTTGGCACAAGTAGTTGTTATTTATGTGGATCGGATTGCAAATGGGCCATATCGGCGCACTTTTACGTATAGCCCCCATATAAACCGATCCCCAGATTTGGCTTGCGGGTCCTCTAAGAGAAGCAAATTTCATCTGATCCGGCTGAAATTTGGTACATGGTGTTAGTATATGGTCTCTAACAACCATGTCAAAATTGGTCCATATCGGTCCATAATTATATATAGCTCCCATATAAACCGATCCCCCGATTTGAACTCCGGAGCCTCTAAGAGAAGCAAATTTCATCCGATCCGGCTGAAATTTGATACATGGTGTTAGTATATGGTCTCTAATGACCATGCAAAAATTGGTACATATCGGTCCATAATTATATATAGCCCCCATATAAACCGATCACCAGATTTGACCTCCGGAGCCTTTTGGAAGACCAAACTTCATCTGATTCAGTTGAAATTTGGTACGTGGTGTTAATATATGGCCTCAGACACCCATGCAAAAATCGGTCGATAATTATATATAGGCCCCATATAAACCGATCCCCAGATTTGACCTCCGGAGCCTCTTGGAAGAGCAAAATTCATCCGATTCGTTTGAAATTTGGTACGTGATGTTAGTATATGGTATCCAACAACCATGCAGGAATCGGTTAATATCAGTCCATAATTATATATAGGCCCCATATAAACCGACCCCCAGATTTGGCTTGCGGGTCCTCTAAGAGCAGCAAATTTCATCCGATCCGGATGAATTTTGGTACATTGTGTTAGTATATGGTCTCTAACAACCAAGCAAAACTTGATCCACATCGGTCCATAATTATATATAGCCACCATACAAACCGATCCACAGATTTGACCTCCGGAGCCTCTTTTAGGAACAAATTTCATCCGATCCGGTTGAAATTTGGTACGTGGTGTAATTATATAGTCTCTAATAACCATGCAAAAAATTGGTCCGTATCAGTCCATAATTATTTGACCTCCGGAGCCGTTTGGAGAAGCGAACCATATAAACTGGTCTCAAGATTTAACCTACGGCGTCTTTTGGAGAAGCAAAATTCATCCGATCTGGTTGAAATTTGGTACGTGGTGTTAGTATATGGTCTTTAACAACCATGCCAAAATTGGAACATATCGGCAAATGATCATATATAGTATTACCACAACCCAAGTAATTCGATTGTTGGTGACAGTCTTTAGTAGAAGTTTCTACGCAATCCATGGTGGAGGGTACATAACATTAGGCCTTGCCGAACTTACAGTCATATATACTTATTCTGATTCAATCACAAAATTAATTGATCCAATTAATTTATTAATTGAAATGTCTTGAATCACAGAAATGATAGTATTAATTAAAAACTTAATTGAAAGTCAATTAAAAAATTAACTGATCAAATTAAAAAATTTATTGATACTATTAATTTTTGTGATTGATTTTTGTTTCAATTAAAAAATTTGTTGTATCGATTAAATTTTTAATTGAATATTTTTTAAAACTCAATTAAGATTTTAACCCATTCACTACCGATGTCCACTTAGAAGGACATTCGATAAAGACACCAAATTCTATTTTCCCGCTTTGTTTCGATTTATTTCGCGACGTTATTTTAATGTAGAAGCTTTAATTTACATAAGCTATTAATATTTTCCATATTAGGTTAGGTTAGGTGGCAGCCCGATGTATCAGGCTCACTTAGACTATTCAGTCCATTGTGATACCATATTGGTGAACTTCTCTCTTATCACTGAGTGCTGCCCGATTCCATGTTAAACTCAATGACAAGGGACCTCCTTTTTATAGCCAAGTCCGAACGGCGTTCCACATTGCAGTGAAACCAATTAGAGAAGCTTTGAAACCCTCAGAAATATCACCAGCATTACTGAGGTGTGACAATCCACCGCTGAAAAACTTTTTGGTGTTTGGTCGAAGCAGGAATTGAACCCACGACCTTGTGTATGCAAGGCGGGGATGATAACCAGTGCACCACGGTGGCTCCCTATTTCCCTATTTTCCATATTGGTGAGGTCTAAAAAACACTTTTATAAACTTCTTTAACAATAAACGAAAAATACAAAAATTTGAGACAACTTTTCTACTGAATGTTTCTAGTAAATAGACATTCATACAAAAACTATATCTGGCACTTCTTCGTTTTTTTTTCGTATTTTTTCTCAGACTTTGAAATATATTATAGGCCAAATAGCGCTTATTTTCGTAAGGCCATGTGGTCACAATTCAAGAATCAATTTTTGAAAACAAGCTCATATAGCTCTTGAAGTAATTGAGGTAGGTTTTCATAATGACAATTTTTGTTCTACATGCTGTTAGTACAAGTAAAAAACAGAAGAAAAATCAATTTGTTTAACATTAGGTTTATTTAGGTAGTGAAATGGTTAA
>NC_134398.1:22342900-22488817 GCF_050003625.1 Haematobia irritans
CATATTGGTGAGGTCTTAGAAAACACATTTATAAACTTCTTTAACAATAAACGAAAAATACAAAATTTTGAGACAACTTTTCTACTGCATGTTTCTAGTAAATGGACATTCATACAAAAACTATAGCTGATGCTTTTTCGGGTTTTTTTCGTATTTTTTCTCACACTTTGAAAGATATTATAGGCCAAATAGCTCTTATTTTCGTAAGGCCATGTGGTCACAATTCAAGAATCAATTTTTAAAAACAAGCTCATATAGCTCTTGAAGTAATTGAGGTAGGTTTTCAAAATGATAATTTTTGTTAGTAAAAACAGAAGAAAAATCAAAGTTTTTAACATTAGGTTTATTTAGGTAGTGAAAGGGTTAATTGGAAAAAATTGCATGATTTTTTTCTGTGAAGTGATCAAAGTTTTCGATACACGTTTTGGTTTTTTTGCGGACGGAGAATATTTTTTAAGTTACAAACAAAGTGACAATGATAGTATACCTTTATCGTGTGGTGGAAGTTATAATAAAATATTTTTCTGTCACTCAAAATCTACATATAAAAAATTAAAAATTTCCCCCCACTGTGCTAGATTTTTGCCATAATTATTCCATATTTTTTTTTTTGCTATCATTGCCAAAATTTTCATGCGAATAATAAAGAATGAATGTTTATAAATATTTAATTTTTTTTTGTAACAAATTTACATAAAACTAATTTACATAAATATATTGGAAATTATTTTAAAATATTTCATTATAGTAATATAATATTTACAGAAAATTGCTTAATCTATTCTGTGAAAAAAAAAATTATAAATATTATTAAATGGAATTTTCATTGCCATAATCGATTGTTGTTGGCTGTTAGTTGGTGTCATTGCAAGTTTTCCGGGGTTTTAGTTTTCCGCATTTAATAGCCCTTTAGCCACAATACAAAATTGTGTAGTCTCGTCGGCTTTGCCATTGAGCCGGTCCACTGCTCCTTTGCCCTTGCCGCAGTAGTGGCGTGCCTCAACAACTTTGTACTTTATTGCAATGTTTTGGCTGACAAATATTCTGTTCATACGTGGTGGGTATCGTGTTGCAAAACAAAATTCCCTTTCCTCTGGACATGCTAATGGCCATGGAAAGAGCCCATCAGCGATTTACCTCCTCCCATAATCGCTTAAATCCACCCGAAAATGGTTTATTCCATCTAATGCCAACATGCATTTGCTTTTCAACAATTTTGCTTAATTTCCATTTATTCATTGCCAAATAGTAGTGGGGAGGGGTGGCCAGTTTTCTCGGCGGGGTTTATATCCGAAGAGCTTTGCTTTTGTTCTGGTTGCATTAGTTGCGATTTTATACGACAGGTGTTTCTCGGTATCTAAAAATAGTTGCTGGAATAATTTTGTCTATGGTAGTTGCCTTGCTTAGTACTTTTGCTGGCAAAATGTCCAGTAATGGTGGGGATTATTCTGCTGTTGGTTTTATTTTGACAATGCAGTGTTACTACCTTAATGGGACCTATAAAAGTAGATTATGATATATGATGGTTAGATAAATAAATATTTATGTAAAATTTATGGTTAATATTTAGGAACATATGTACTATAAATAGGGTGGTTATTCTATTAAATTGAGAAACAAAAGATATATATTATAAGATACCCTAAACATTATATGGTTGGGGTACAATAGAAATGAAACAGTTCATTATTGTGTTAAGTGTGTAAGCAGATCAAGTTTGATAATTTATACACTAAAATTGATAAATAATATTGTCGTGAGGCCAAAGATTTTATGTCCTTAAAATACGAATGCGGGGTAACCACACGCAGAGAAGGAATATGATCACCTCAAACATGTTTTAAGAGCAAAATGTTATTTTTGTATGGTGACCATGTAACATGTTTGTCACTGAAATGTTATTTTCTCGTCAAATATAACCTGCTTGCCGAAATCAGATACATGATTTCCGAGAAAATAACATGGTTGCGGAAACCATGTTACATGGTCACCTCCCAAAAATAACATTTTGCTCTTAAAACATGTTTGAGGTGATCATATTCCTTTTCTGGGTGCATACGATACTTTTTGCTTTGGCATGTCATAGTGGATCCAATTTTCATCACAAGTAACAATGCGATCAAAAAAAAAAATCTTCCCTTGTTGCTTTCGGATCAGCTGTTCGCAAGCGGAAAATCACTGAAGTCTTTTGGCTTCTTCTCACGGTATCCAAATTCCTTGTTTTTGAATCATTCCCAATAATGTTACATCGAACGATTAGACAAGGGTCCTTGTCGAGAAGTTTGGGATGAAACAATGAAGCCTTCCGTGATACTATCACACTGAAAGTTAAGGCTGTTGTGGAAACCGTTAAGACAAGCCACATAATAGAGTACCAAGAGGCCTCGATTGGGAGCCATCGTGGTGCAATGGTTAGCATGCCCGCCTTGCATACACAAGGTCGTGGGTTCGATTCCTGCTTCAACCGAACACCAAAAAGTTTTTCAGCGGTGGATTATCCCACCTCAGTAATGCTGGTGACATTTCTGAGGGCTTCGAAGCTTCTCTAAGTGGTTTCACTGCAATGTGGAACGCCGTTCGGATTCGGCTATAAAAAGGAGGTCCCTTGTCATTGAACTTAACATGGAATCGGGCAGCACTCAGTGATAAGAGAGAAGTTCACCAATGTGGTATCACAATGGACTGAATAGTCTAAGTGAGCCTGATACATCGGGCTGCCACCTAACCTAAGCTAACCTAAGAGGCCTTGATTATGAGGCAGTTTTGCCAGAAGTAGCGGAAATTCCCCTACATGTAAGTTTTTTTTCTACTATTTAGCGTCTTGTAGGGACGTAAGGGTACAAAGTAGGGAATTTTTCACTCAACACAATTTTCAATCATTTTTACATTTTGATGGCTCTACACAAAAAAAATTTTTTTTTGATTCAATCACGAAATTAATTGATCCAATTAATTTTTAATTGAAATGTCTTCAACCACGAAAATGATAGTATCAATCACAGTTTTAATTAGGCGTAAAAAAATACTTGATTACATTAACAAATTTCAATTAATTTTGTAATTGATTCAATTAAAAATTTAATTGATGTTGATTACAAAACTCAAGTAAATTTTAATTAAAAATGGTAACTATTTTCAATTACTTCCTGAAATAGCTTAGTGTTTATAGCAGGGCTGTGGAGTCGGAGTCGGAGTCTTGGAGTCGGAGTCTGAAGATTTGGCTGGAGTCGGAGTCGGAGTCGGAGTCGTAAAAATTTTGCTCGACTCCGACTCCGGCTAAACCAAATTTTTTAAAACACTTCACATTTTTGTAACTAAAAAAGTTTTTACGCAAATTAGTTTCCAATGCGTTATGCATTCGATCAATGTACACCACGATTGGAAATAAAAATCAACTTCCAATTACGGCTATCATTTTATGTTTCCTAGAATGTTAGACTAGCAAATGGGCTGGATCGATCCATTTTAATCCCCATATCAATTTATTTGAAATAATTCGAACAATAATTCGAATTTATTGTTTTTAATTTTATTTTAAGGCTATATACCTAGACACATATGACAGAAAAAATTGTCAAAGCTGTTTTTATAGAAAATTTTGTCACTATTGTATTTATATGGAATGTTTTGTCAAAATTTAATTTCTATAAAAAAATTCGAAATATTATTACTATAGAAAATTTTTTTCCTATAGAAAATTAAGTCAACATTTATTTCTACAGAAAATAAAAAATAAAACAAGTATATACAGCAGTATGTTCGTCCGGGCCAAATCATAAATACCCACCACCATGAATCAAATATACTAATTTCCTTAGAAAATTTCATGGGGGTTTGATGACAGATCAGTTTAACCAGTTCGCATCCCGAAAATAAATGTAAAGATTTTACCAGTCAGATTCCGGATTTACAAGAACCATTTTTGTTTGAGTTTTAAAGGAATCATAAACATATCCTGTAAATTTGCAAGAAAATTAAGAAAAAATACCTTGATTTGAAATCTAAAATCTATAGTACACCAACTGTTTTATGATTACGAGAAGTAATATCTGGCAAATTTACATTTATGGACCAACTTCAATAATTTTTTGGGTCTATTTTGGTCAATCGGACTAATGGGTCTACGCCAAAAACATGGAAGGATACGTACAGTATTCAGCACATCTATTGTAGTTCTAGAATATAGACCCCAAAACGGAGGGCCGGTTTATAAGGGGACTATATAAAAAACTGGACCGATACGCAATATATTCGGCACACCTCTTAATGGTCCTAGAATACCTCCAGATTTCAAATTTCAGGCAAATTGGATAAAAACTACGGATTGTAGAAGTCCAAGAAGTAAACTCGTAACATCGGTCTAAAAGGGGGCTATATCAAAACTTCCGATAAGTCCGATAGTGACCATCTTCGGCACGCCTTGTAATGGTCCTATAATACCTCTAGATTTCCAACTTCAGACAAATTGGATAAAAACTACGGATTCTAGAAGCTCAAGAAATAAAATCGGGAGTTCTGTCTATATGGGAGCTATATTAAAACATGGTCCGATAATCACCATTTTCAGCACTCCTCCTTATAGCCCTAGAATACCTCTAGGTTTCCAATTTCTGGCAAATTGGATAAAAACTACGGTTTTTATAAGCCCAAGACCCCAAATCGGGCGATCGGTTGATATGGGAGCTATATCAAAACCTGGACCGATCTAGCTCATCTTCGACATGACAAACTTATTATACCCCTGTCACCATTCTATGGTGGTGGGTATAAAAATATTTTTATGTAGAAAATTTTGTCAAAAATTTATTTCTATAGAAAATTTAGCCAAAATTTTGCTTCTATAGAAAATTGTGCAAAATTTTATTTACACAAAAAATTTTCCAAAATTTCTATTAATAATTTTTTTCCATAGAAAATTGTGCCAAAATTTTGTTACTATAGATTTTTATACCCTTCACCACTACTGTGGTACAGGGTATAATAAGTTTGTGCATTTGTATGTAACGCCAAGAAGGAAAAGTCTGAGACCCATCGTTTAGTATACCGATCGTCTTAGAATTAAATTCTGAGTCGATTTAGCGATGTCCGTCTGTCTGTCTGTCTGTCTGTCCGTCTGTCTGTCTGTCTGTTGATGTATTTTTGTGTGCAAAGTACAGCTCGCAGTTTTAGTCCGATTGTCCTAAAATTTGGTACAGGGTCCTGTTTCGGCTCAAAGACGATCCCTATTGATTTTGGAAAAAATCGGTTCAGATTTAGATATAGCTGCCATATATATTTTTCACCGATATGGTCATAATTGGCGTGTATATCAACCGATCTTCCTCAAATTCCGTACATCCGAATATTTTATGAGTCTCGAAAAACTTGCAAAATATCAGCCAAATCGGTTCAGATTTAGATATAGTTCCCATAAATATATTCAGATTTAGATATAGCTCCCATATATAGCTTTCGCCCGATTTACACTCAAATGACCACAGAGGCCAATTTTTTGCTCCGATTTAGTTGAAATTTTGCACAGGGAGTAGAATTAGCATTGTAGCTATGCGTGCCAAATTTGGTTGAAATCGGTTTAGATTTAGATACAGCTCCCATATATATGTTTTTCTGATTTCGACAAAAATGGTCAAAATACCAACATTTTCCTTGTAAAATCGCCACTGCTTAGTCGAAAAGTTGTAAAAATGACTCTAATTTTCCTAAACTTCTAATGCATATATATCGAGCGATAAATCATAAATAAACTTTTTCGAAGTTTCCTTAAAATTGCTTCAGATTTAAACGTTTCCCATATTTTTTTACTAACATTGTGTTCCACCCTAGTGCATTAGCCGACTTAAATTTTGAGTCTATAGATTTTGTAGAAGTCTATCAAATTCTTCCAGATCGAGTGATATTTAAATGTATGTATTTGGGACAAAACTTTATATATAGCCCCCAACACATTTGACGGATGTGATATGGTATCGAAAATTTAGATCTACAAAGTGGTGCAGGGTATAATATAGTCGGCCCCGCCCGACTTTAGACTTTCCTTACTGGTTTTATACAAAATTTATACAACATTTTATGTCGATAGAAAATTTAGTCAACATTTTATTTTTATAGAAAATGTAGTCTAAATTTTCTTTCTATAGAAAATTTTGCAGCATTTTATTTCTTTAGAAAATTTTGCAAAATTTTATTTACTACACAAAAAATTTTCCAAAAATTTCTATTGATATTTTTTTCAAAATTTTATTTCTATAGAAAATTTTGTCAAAATTTGTTTACTATAGCCTTTTTAAAGAAAATTTGGTAAAAATTTATTTATATAGAAAATTTTCTCAAACATTTATTTATATAGAGAATTTAGTTCAAATTTTGTTTCTATAGAAAATTTTGCAAACTTTTATTTACTACACAAATTTTTTTCCAAAATTTCTATTTATATTTTTTTTCAAAATTTTATTTCTATAAAACAATTTGTCAAAATTTTATATATGTAGCAAATTTTCTCAAATTTGTTTCTTACTGATACTCACTGCTAAGTCGAAAACTGGTAAAAGTGACTCAAATTTTGCTATATAAAAAATTATGAATGTTTCCCAAATATTGCCCGAGATTTTGTAGAAGTCTGATTTCAGATTTTATCAAAATGTTGATCTAAATACAAAGTTGTGCAGAGTATGTTACAATCGGCTCGCCCGACTTTAGACTTTCTTTGCATTTTTATTTTTTGCTATAATTGTGTTACGTCCCATAACGTTAGATTTAAATTTTAGGTACAGAGATTTTCTAGAAGTATATACAATTTTGTCTAAATCGATTCAGATTCAAATTCATGCATATGGGAATATAACCCTTTATAATAATTTTCGTCCACAAATACATATACTGTCGGTATCTTCTCATATTATGATGGGTATTTATATCATTATTTTATTTATTAAACATTGCCCTAAATTTGAAATAAAGAGTTTAATTGGTATAAATGCGAAATTAAGACCTTTCTTGCACACATAAATAAATACGATACTTTATATCGATCCATATATATATCCCATATACATCCCCTCAATAGAACTACAAATTAGTGGTACTAAAATGAGATTTAGTTATATTACCCGGAGTCGACTCCGGAGTCGGAGTCGGAGTCGAGCTGATGAAAAATGCTGGAGTCGGAGTCGGAGTCGAGCAAAATTGGCTCGACTCCACAGCCCTGGTTTATAGTTTGATTAGCAATTAATTGTTCAAAATAAATTGTTAATTAAAAATTAAAGAAAAAAGTGTTCATCACTTTTTTTAACTGGCGTAGCCTTCCGAATTCGATTAAAAAGTTAATTGTATCAATTAATTTTTTAATTAAAACTTTGAAAATGTAAAATCATTGACTTAAGTAACTTAATATTTCTATCTTGATTAAAAAGTTAATTGTATCAATTACCCAGCAAAAAAATTTGGAAGTTCTTCCAAAGGCACAACTTCAAAAGCCCTTCCAAAAGATATACTTCTAAAGATGTTCTTTATTTT
The DNA here is from genome assembly GCF_050003625.1 of Haematobia irritans. Lineage (NCBI taxonomy): Eukaryota > Metazoa > Arthropoda > Insecta > Diptera > Muscidae > Haematobia > Haematobia irritans. The sequence goes on from NC_134398.1 coordinate 22,350,413, forward strand.
AACTACACAGGAAGTTATTTTAATTCAATTATTTATAATTCGCCTTTTTCTTATTTTTAATGGGTAAATTAATTTTTTTACCCTGCGCCACACTGTGGAACAGGGTATTATAAGTTAGTGCATATGTTTGCAACACCCAGAAGGAGACGAGATAGACACATGGTGTCTTTGACAAAAATGCTTAGGGTGGGCTCCTGAGTCGATATAGCTATGTCCGTCTGTCCGTCTGTCCGTCCGTCCGTGAACACATTTTTGTAACCAAGGGATTAGGTAGTAATTTAAGCCCAATCGACTTCGAATTTGGCACAAGTATGTGTTTTGGGTCAAAATAGAACCCTATTGATTTTGGAAGAAATCGGTTCAGATTTAGATATAGCTCCCATATATATCTTTCGCCCGATATGCACTTATACGGCCCTAGAAGCCTGAATATTACCCCAACTTGGTTGAAATTTTGCACTAGGAGTACGATTGGTAGTATAGTCAAATGTTCAAAATTTTATTGAAATCGGTTCAGATTTAGATATAGCTCCCATATATATCTTTCGCCCGATATGGACTAATACGGTCCCAGAAGCCAGAGTTTTACTCCAATTTGGTTGAAATTTTGCACAGGGAGTAGAATTAGTATTGTAGCTATGCGTGCCAAATTTAGTTGAAATCGGTTCAGATTTAGATATAGCTCCCATATATAGCTTTCGCCCGATATGGACTAATACGGTCCCAGAAGCCAGAGTTTTACTCCAATTTGGTTGAAATTTTGCACAGGGAGTAGAATTAGCATTGTAGCTGTGCGTGCCAAATTTAGTTGAAATCGGTTCAGATTTAGATATAGCTGATTTCGACAAAAATGGTCAAAATACCAATATTTTCCTTGTAAAATCGCCACTTCTTACTCGAAAAGTTGTAAAAATGACTCTAATTTTCCTAAACTTCTAATACATATATATTGAGTGATAAGTCATAAATAAATTTTTGCGAAGTTTCCTTAAAATAGCTTCAGATTTAAATGTTTCCCTTATTTTTTTTAATTAAAATTATGTTCCACCCTAGTGTATTAGCCAACTTAAATTTTGAGTCTATAGAGTTTGTAAAAGTCTATCAAATTCTGTCCAAATCGAGTGATATTTAAATATATGTATTTGGGACAAACCTTTATATATAGCACCCAACACATTTGACGGATGTGATATGGTATCGAAAATTTATATCTACAGAGTGGTGCAGGGTATAATATAGTCGGCCCCGCCCGACTTTAGACTTTCCTTACTTGTTTTTGTTTCAAAAAGTTTAAAATCAAAATAAGCTTTAAAAAAAGGGTGAACATTATTGAAATTTTGTCGAAAAAAATTCTAAATCCATTCAAGAAATATTGGCAACTTTTCAAAATATTTTAATTCAAAGATTTCAGGCAAGCGTTAGTATGTATTAAGAATCAAAAAAAAAAATTATAAAAATTATTTATTTGTCAAAATATGACAATATTGTTTAATTCACATCCAAAATTCTGAATTCGAATCACAGAGTAAGAAGTGATGCAAATGCAATGCTGTTGAAATGGTGGATATCCGTCCTATGACAAGCCCATGTTAAATTCATCGCTACTTCCGGATCCAAAAAGAACAGTTTCACTACTTTTTGTGCGACGCTTTTTTTACTATTAATTAAAAAAATTTCAACTTCAATTAACTTTTTAATTGGAAATATTATGGTGATATTTTTTCTGTGTAGAGTGAAAATTAGAAGCCATCAGAAGGCTTGATATTTAACAATGTGTGGTAACCACGGTTACACTCGTGCCAAAAAAAAAAAATCTAGAAAATCTTACCACAAATCTACCAAACAAAATTTTGTTAAAATTTTATTCCTGTAGAAAATTTTGTCAAAACTTTATTCCTATAGAAAATGTTGTCAAAATTTTATTTAAAAAAAAAAAATTATCAAAATTTTATTTCTATAGAAAATTTTGTCAAAACTTTATCTCATTAAAAATTTTGTCGGAATTTTATTACTATAAAATAATTTTATTAAAATTTTATTTCTATAGAAAATTCGGTCAACATTTTATTTTTATAGCAAATTTTGTCAACATTTTATTTCTATTGAAAATTTGGTCAAATTTTACTTCCACAGAAAAATTTTGTCAAAATTTTATTTCTATACAAAATTTTGTCAAAACTTTATTTCATTAAAAAATTTTGTCAGAATTTTATTACTATAAAATAATTTTCTTAAAATTTTGTTTCTAGAGAAAATTCGGTCAACATCGTATTCCTATAGCAAATTTTGTCAAATTTTATTTCTATAGAAAAGTTGGTCAAATTTAATTTCCATAGAAAATTTTGTACAAATTTTATTTCTATAGAAAATGTCATAATTTTATTTTATAGAAAATTTTGTAAATTTTTATTTGTATAGAATATTTTGTTAAAATTTTATTTGTTTAGAATATTTTCTCAAAACTTTATTTCTATAGAAAATATTTTCTCAAAACTTAATTTCTATAGAAAATTTTGTCAAAATGTTATTTCTATGGGAAATTTTATTCCTGTAGAAACTTTTGTCAAAATTTTATTCCTATAGAAACTTTTGTCAAAAATTTTACTTCTATAACAAAATGTTGTCAAAATTTTATGTCTATGGAAAATGATGTCAAAATTTTATTTCTATAGAAAATTTTGTCAAAATTTTATTTCTATAGAAAATTTTGTCAAAATTTTATTTCTATATAGAAAATTCCTGTAGAAAATTTTGTCAAAACTTTATTCCTATAGCAAATGTTGTCAAAATTTTATTTTTATAAAAAATTTTGTCAACATTTTATTTCTAAAAGAAATTTTGTCAAAACTTTGTTTCATTAAAAAATTTTGTCAAAATTTTATTACTATAAAATAGTTTTATTAACATTTTATTTGTAGAGAAAATTCTAGAGAAATTGTCAAAATGTTATTATTATAAAATAATGTTTTAAAATTTTATTTCTAGATAAAATTCGGTCTACATCGTATTTCTATAGAAAATTTGCTCAAAATTTTATCTCCATAGAAAATTTGTTTTGATTTTATTTTTTTGGAAAATTTTGCCAAAATTTTATTTCTGTAGAAAATTTTGTCAAAATTTTATTTCTATATAGAAAATGTTGTCATTTTCTATAAAATTTTATTTTATAGAAAATGTTGTCAAAATTTTATTCCTGTAGAAACTTTTTTCAAAAAATTATTCCTGCAGAAACTTATGCCAAAATTGTATTTTTATAAAAAATTTGTCAAAATTTTATTTCTATAGAAAATTTTGTCAGCATTTTATTTGTATAGAATATTTTGTAAAAATTTTATTTGTATATAATATGTTGTCAAAATTTTATTTGTATAGAATATTTTCTTAAAATTTTATTTGTATAGAATATTTTCTCAAAACTTTATTTCTATAGAAAATTTTGTCAAAATTTTATTTCTATGGGAAAATTTATTCCTGTAGAAACTTTTGTCAAAAATTTTACTTCTATAAAAAAAATTGTCAAAATTTTATTTTTATAGAAAATTTTGTAAAAATTTTATTTCTATAGAAAATTTTGTAAAAATTTTACTTCTATAGAAAATTTTGTCAAAATATTATTTCTATAGAAAATTTTGTAAAAATTTTATTTCTATAGAAAATTTTGTCAAAATATTATTTTTTTAAAACATTTTTATCAAAATTTTATTTCTATAGAAAATTTTGTCTAAATATTATTTCTATACAATTTTTAGGGAATGTAGGGGAAGTAGGGAACTTTTATTTTCCTCGTAGGGTAAACCGAAAATTTTCCCTGGCAAAACTTTCAAAATTTTAATTCTATAGAAAATTTTGTCAAAACTTTATTTCTGTAGAAAATAGAAATTTGGTCAAAATTTTATTTCTATAGAAAATTTTTTCAACATTTTACTTGTGTAGAAAATAGAAATTTGGTCGCAATTTTATTTCTATAGAAAATTTTGTCAAATTTTTAATTTGTGTAGAAAATTTTGTCAAAATTTTATTTCTATAGAAAATTTTGTAAAAATTTTACTTCTATAGAAAATTTTGTAAAAATTTTACTTCTATAGAAAATTTGGTCAACATTTTAGTTCTAGAGAAAATTTTGTCAAAATTTTATTTCTGTAGAAAATAGAAGTTTGGTCAAAATTTTATTTCTGTAGAAAATTTTCTCAACATTTTATTTGTGTAGAAAATAGAAACTTTGTCAAAATTGTATTTCTATAGAAATTTTTCACAAAATTTTATTTGTGTAGAAAATTTTGTCAAAATTTTATTTCTATAGAAAATTAAAAAATTTTATTTCTATGGAAAATTTTGTAAAAATTTTGCTTCTATAGAAAATTTGGTCAACATTTTAGTTCTACAGAAAATTTTGTTAAAATTTTATTTCTGTAGAAAATAGAAATTTGGTCAAAATTTTATTTCTATAGAAAATTTTGTCAAAATTTTATTTCTATAGAAAATTTTCTCAAAATTTTATTTCTATAGAAAATTTGGTCAACATTTTATTTCTATAGAAAATTTTCTCAAAATTTTATTTGTGCAGCAAATTTTGTCAAAATTTTATTTCTATAGAAAATTTTGTCAAAATATTATTTCTATAGAAAATTTAGTCAAAATATTATTTCTTTAAAAAATTTTTATCAAAATTTTATTTCTATAGAAAATGTTGTCAAAATATTATTTCTATACAAATTGTTGGGAATGTAGGTGAAAGTAGGGAACTTTTTTTTCTTTGTAGAGTAAACCGAAAATTTCCCCCGGCAACACTGTTATGACAAGATAGAAGACATACTACATAACTCAGATGCTCGCTGGAGACGTCTAATTTCGAAAATATCGTTAAGTATGGGGAAATCAGCTCAGCCAACTGAATTTACGAAGAGGATAATGGCGAGCATACATTATTTAGATGTAGGTGGTGTGCATAATGACCCAGAGAGCTGGAAATTGGATTTGAAACAAAATGCCATAAAGTAAAATGCTAAAAAGACGGTCGTGCACCACTTGGGGTCCACCTCAATGTAAAGCGAAAGCGGTTCTAACTTAGAGATCTTGCAGATGAAATTGGATATGTCTCCTTGAGAAATATAGTCCAGAAGATGCTACAAAGTAAGAGGAACTGGGAGGCTGTAGGGCGATTTCCCAAATATATCTTCAGGTTCAAGGTTGTCATGGACTCGACGGCAGACTAAAAAAAGACGGTCATGTACCATGTGGGAGTCAACCTCAATGTATAGCGAAAGCGGTTTCGGGCTTGAAATCATACCCCAAAGGAAGTGGAATGGGTTTCAAGTCGGTATAGTCCATTGTGATGGAGTGCATTTGATGGAGTACATTTTCCTACCCGCAAAAATTGCTAATAGAAAAATCATTACACACACAAAAAATATCAATTAATTTCTTGTCAATACAATACAATTATGTTTAAATGTGAGCTAACAACGTAATTTGTAAATACAACTACGATTTTAGTAATATTTTGTCACATTAGCAACCAATTTTGTTATATCAACAAAAATTTTGTTTAACTTAAAAATTTTCTTTAACAACAATTTATGGTAACTTCAATAATTATATTATTTTGTGTGCATTTAAGAAAAGTTTCTTATTTTGTTGGTTCAAATTTAATTTCATTAAAATTATGAGACATTTTCTACCAGTGTGCTGCGCTAAGGAATTTTTAGGATATCCTCAATTCAGCTACCGCTCGAATTTTCCAAGCGGATTCGTAATAATCTGTAAGAAAAATTGAAAATAGGATTCATACATACCTAGGGATTTAATGAGTGTTTACGAGATTTTATAGATCAATGGGTCACACCTTTCGATGACATCCAATAGATCCATGTTGAGCCGGTGATAAAAAAACTCCAAAATTTATTTGAAAATTTATTTATTCAAAAAACATGGAAATAGAATAAAGAGTACGAATTATAAAAATCTGTAGAAAATATTGTAGTAATAATTTAAATGTTGTGAAATAATGCTTACCCTTAATGGTGACCTTGAACTTACTTTTACATAGAAAGGCGTCTTACTATGTGGGAGAGCTTTTGTTACCTAAACTCTTTTAATATTTTGTAAAAAAATATATCTTACGAAAATATAAAAATTATATAAACATATCAAAACAAAACTGGTTTTAGTTGTGAATAGGTATTTTGTTCTGTAATTATGTCTTTAAGAGGCATCTGCCATTAGTTTTGCTTATTTTGGAAAAGGAAGTTGACAAAACCATGCCGCGATGTAATTTAACCAGAATTTTCCAAAAATCTTTTTATTGAGATTTTTTCGTGTTACATTTTGTGTTAATAATGTGATAAAGAAAGTAACAAAAATTAAATCCAACAAAACTGGAAAACAAATGTAATAAAATTACGCTACTTATATATGTCCCAGTTTTATAAAAGAAAATTTATATGGAAATTAGAAAAATATAAAAGGATTTAAAACGCTTTCGTTGTATTCTCTTCGAAGAATTTACTGTCTACGCAAAGGAAATAAAGTTAATTTATTTTAGTTTTGTTTTGATGTAAATTATTTAAATTCAATAAAATTAAATGTATTTTATATTTAATTTTGATATTATTTAAAATTAAATTTTAATTAATTTTTACAATTTTAATTATCAATTTAATTTTATTGCTAGTGTAATTTCGATATCTAAATATTTTTTCTATTCCAATTTTAATTTTATTTGTAACTTTTAAGTTTAAATTTAATTTTAATATTTATATTAATTTCAATTTTAATTTTAATTTTAATTTTAATTTTAATATTTATATTAATTTTAATATTTAGTTTTAATTTTAATTTGAATTTTAATTTTAATTTTAATCTTTAATTTTAAATTTTAATTTTAATGTTTAGTTTTAATTTTAATTTTATTTAAATTTTAATATTAATTTTAACTTTAATTTCAATTATTTGTAGAGTTTGTAAGGCTTGAGGTCATGTTATAATAAAACAAAATAAAATCTTAGTTTTTTATGCTGTTTTTATACCCTCCACCATAGGGGGTATATTAACTTTGTCATTCTGTTTGTAACACATAGAAATATTGCTCTAAGACATAGGGTCTAGTATATATATTCTGGGTCGTGGTGAAATTCTGATTCGATCTAAGCTTGTCCGTCCGTCCATCTGTTGAAATCACGCTAACTTCCGAACGAAACAAGCTATCGTCTTAAAACTTGTCACAAGTAGTTGTTATTGATGTAGGTCGGATGATATTGCAAATGGGCCATATGGGTTTACCTATAGCCCCCATATAAACGGACCCTGAGATTTGGCTTGCGGATATTCTAAGAGATTCATATTTCATCCGATCCGGCTGAAATTTGGTACATGAAGTTGGTATATGGTCTCCAACAACCATGCGAAAATTGGTCCACATCGGTATATAATTATATAAAGCCCCCATACAAATCGATCCCCAAATTTTGCTTGCAGATCCTCAAGGAGAAACAAATTTCATCCGATCCGATCCGGCTGAAATTTGGTACATGATGTTGGTATATGGTCTCCAACAACCACGCTAAATTTAGTCCACATCGGTCCATAATTATATATAGCCCCCATATAAACCGATCCCCAGATTTTTCTTGCGGATCCTCAAATAGAAACAAATTTCATACGACCCGGCTGAAATTTGGTACATGATGTTGGTATATGGTCTCCAACAACCATGCTAAAATTGAGCCACATCGGTCCATAATTATATAAAGCACCCATATAAACCTATCCCCAAATTTTGCTTGCGGATCCTCCAGGAGATCCGGCTGAAATTTGGTACATGATGTTGGTATATGGTCTCCAACAATCACGCTAAATTTAGTCCACATCGGTCCATAATTATATATAGCCCCCATATAAACCGATCCCCAAATTTTGCTTGCCGATCCTCAAGGAGAAACAAATTTCATCCGATCCGATCCGGCTGAAATTTGGTACATGATGTTGGTATATGGTCTCCAACAACCATGCTAAATTTGGTTCAACCCTGGTCCATAATTATATATAACCCCATATACACCGATCCCAAGATTTGGCTTGCGGAGACTCAAGGAGAAACAAATTTCATCCGATGCGGCTGAAATTAGATACATTGTTTTGGTATATGGTCTCTAACAAACATGCAAAAATTGGTCCACATCGGTTCACAATTATATATAGCCCCCATATAAACTGATCCCCAGATTTGGCTTGCGGAGACTCAAGGAGAAACAAATTTCATTCGAGGCAAAAATAATGTACCAAATTTTTATTCCTATAGAAAATTTTGTCAAAAATTTATTTCTATAGAAACTTTTGTCACAATTTTATTTTTATAGAAAATTTTGTCAAAATTTTATTTTTATAGAAAATTTTGTGAAAATTTTATTTCTATAGAAAATTTTGTCAAAATTTTATTTCTATAGAAAATTTTGTCAAAATTTTATTTCTATAGAAAATTTTGTCAAAATTTTTGTCTCTAGAAAATTTTGTCAAAATTGTATTTCTATAAAAAATTTTGTTAAAATTTTATTTCGATAGAAAATTTTGTCAAAATTTTATTTCTATAGAAAATTTTTTCAAAATTTTATTTCTATAGAAAATTTTGTCAAAATTTTATTTCTATAGAAAATTTTGTCAAAATTTTATTTCTATAGAAAATTTTGTCAAAATTGTATTTCTATAGAAAATTTTGTCAAAATTTTATTTCTATAGAAAATTTTGTCAAAATTTTATTTCTGCAGAAAATTGTGCCAAAATTTTATTTTTATAGAAAATTTTGTCAAAATTTTATTTCTATAGAAAATTTTGTCAAAATTTTATTTCTATAGAAAATTTTTTCAAAATTTTATTTCTATAGAAAATGTTGTCAAAATTTTATTTCTATAGAATTTTTTTTCAAAATTTTATTCCTATAGAAAATTTTGTCAAAATTTTATTTCTATAGAAAATTTGGCAAAATTTTATTTCTATAGAAAATTTTGTCAAACTGAATTATATACGTATTTAATCGGTCTTTTTTGATATAATATGTACCACGTATGGACTTACTTACAATTTAGAAGACGGTGTTACGAGGTTTTAAGATACCTTGCCATCGGCAAGCGTTACCGCAACTCAGTAATTCGTTTGTGATTGGCAGTGTTTAGAACAAGTTTCTACGCAATCCATGGTGGAGGGTACATAAGCTTCGGCTTGTCCGAACTTACGGCCTTATGTACTTGTTAATTTTAATTTAAAAATAAAATTAAAATTAAGGGTGGAAATAAAATTAAAATTAAATTTAAAATTAAAAATTAAAATTAAAATATAAATTACTATTAAACTTAAAATTAAAAGCAAAGTTACAAATAAAATTAAAATTGGAGTAGAAAATATTATTTCACTTTAATTTTAATTTAGAATTTTATTTTAATTTCTATTTTGATTATAATTTTAATTTTAATTATAATTTTAATTTTATTTTAACTTCTGTTTTCTTTTTGTAAATTCAAGCTCGAGGTCAGAGTTTTATTTTTTTATATTTCGATATTTCGATCTCCTTCGGAAATCATCGACGGGAATTTATGTCACTGGTGTTGTCCTCTCTGCTGTGGTAGCAGCAACAGAAATGAGAGGACAACATTAGTGACATAGATTCCCGTCCATAATTTCCGAAGGAGATCGAAATATTGAATTATAAAAAAATAAAACAGAAAATAAAACTCTGACCTCGAGCTTGAATTTACAAAAAGAAAACAGAAGCTAATATACAAAAAGGTAAAAAAAAACAAAAACAACAAACTTACATAATTTTATTTTAATTTTCAATTTTAGTTTAATTATAATTATAATTTTAAATTTAATTTTTATTTTAACTAAAATTTTAATTTTTATTTTAATTAAAATTTTAATTTTAGTTTTAAATTTAATTTAAAAAATTTTTAAATTTAATTTAAAAAATTTTTAAATTTAATTTAAAAAATTTTTAAATTTAAATTTAATTTTTATTTTAATTATAATTTTAATTTAATTTTAATTTTAAATTTTTATTTAATTTTAATTTTAATTTTAATTTTAACTTTAACTTTAATTTTAATTTTAATTTTAATTTTAATTTTAATTTTAATTTTAATTTTAATTTTAATTTTAATTTTAATTATAATTTTAATTTTAATTTTAATTTTAATTTTAATTTAATTATAATTTTAACTTTAATTTTTAATTTAATTTTAATTTAGTTTTACTTAAATTTAATATCAACTTCAATTTTAGTTTTAATTATATTTCTAATGTTAATAGATATGTATTTATATTTTAGTTTTATTCTACTTCGTTAGTTTAATTTATTTTATTTTTGTATAATGTATTATTATCCATTCCTAAAACTACCTCCCTATTCAATATTTGTTTTTAATCCCTTTTGATATTTTTTTAATCCTACGTATTAAATAAATATTTCTCTATTTTCGCGACTTTCATTAATTTTTTTCTTGATATTTTTTTCATCAATTTATTTTCATTCATTTATAATTTATTTTTAAAACTAATAAATATAAACATAAATATATAAAAAAATTGATTTTAACAAAAATTTGTTCATTCTTTTTTGTTTTGTGTGTCTTTTCTCTTAATTTTGTTTTTGTTTTGTTTTTTTTTTTTCATTTTTTTGTTTTGTCTTTTAATATTAAACTACAGTAAAACACCTTAGGATTTTTTGTTTCTTTTTGTTTTTCTCTTCATAATCCATGTTTTCTCTCGGTTCATCATTTTATGGATTGTTAAAAATATTTCGAAAATTTGTGTTATTGCAATTTTATTTTTGGGTTGTTACTTTAAATATTTTTGAAGTGGAATAATGATGCTCTATATTTGAATTTGTGTTCTTGTGATTATTTTCCTTTCATTTTTGTTTGTCTCATTAATTCGTAAAAGTTCTATGTGATTTTACTGTTGATATATTTAAGTTTAATTTACCCATATATTTATATATGTAATTCATGTAAGATCTATGGAAAAAAGACTCGGTTTCTTGATTTGAAAAATCTCTATGTTTTTTTTTTCATTTTTAAAGTCTTTGTGTTTGTCTTTGTTTTATTTCTCTCGGTATGTAGATGTAGTAGTTTTAAATATTTTGGTTTTCAATTATATGGATTTATTTAGTTATTTTTGTTATTCTTTAAAAGAAATAAAAAAACAACAAATTCGAAAAAATTGTTCCGTTATTATATTTATGAATATGTATTTATTACAAGATTTTTTTGTATTATTATTATTATATAATGACATAATTTTCAAAAAATTATAAAAAATTAAGTTCACAAGTTTGTTTTTTGAATTTCTTGGTTGTTCATCGTAATCCTTATACATAAAAGTTCTATTTATTTGAGTCAAAATGACTCATTTCCTTAAACAGAGAATTTTATTTATTTTTGTTTTTTGTAATTCTAATTATTTTTTTTTCTTTATTTATAATATTAGTTTTAAATTTAAAACTATAACGACATTAAAAAAATCAGCATTTTTCCTCATAATTTTTTTTTCAATGCTTAATCTCTTTATTTTTTAATTTTACTTAAAATTATAAATTTTGTTTTGAATTAAATATTAATTATTTAAAAATTTTAATTTTTATTTATTTTTAATCTCATTTAAGATAATGTATTTTCCTAACATTGCCATATTTTTTTTTGGTATATATTTTTGAGTTTTTACTTTAATTTGCTAAGACCTATAGAAAAGAAATTTAAAGTTAGCTAATCTTATTTGTTGGAGAGGGAATTGTTTAGGGGGGGGGGGAGTTTTTTTATAAGTATAAATGTAAAATTATAATTTTTAACCATTAAATAATGTATTTTATCTTATAGTTCTAAACGTTTTAATATTAATTTTCGCACAGGAACCTTTGATTTTGATTAACACAAACTACTTTTATGTATAAATAATATATTCTGATTTAGCAATGATGCTATATTTAAAGCTTTTTTTCTAAAATTATTTCATTTGTACCAAAACTATGATTAAACTATAAAACATATACAAACAAAATGAAGCAAAAATTAAAAAAATAAATAAATAAAAAATATTTATTTAAATTAAAATATTTAAAAAACATTGTTTAATATACATTGACATAATTGTATAAAAAAAACTAATTCTATAAAAATATAATAAATTAACAATACAATATATATTACAATATTTTAATTATAAGTTTATTGCCAGGTCTATTTTCCGTATAAGAAAAATTTCAAATTTGCTTACAAAAATTGTATGCACACACTGAAATCTCAAACAATATAGATGAGTATGATTAATTGTAATTTATAATAAATTTTTGTTTGCTCAATATTAATTTTCTGGGGCCCTGTATTTATAATACAATATTTTGATTACAAATTTATTGCCAGTTCTGTTTTTCCGTATAAGACAAAGACCATTTTTTTTTTAAGAAATGTATGCACACATCGAAATCTCCAACACTAAAGATAAGTACCTTTAATGCTAATATATAAAAAATTGTCACTTGGTCAATACCAATTTTCTATTGATTCTATTGAATTTTGTTTTTTGTAAATATTCACGGATCTACTACAATGAAAAACTGTATTTAAATTGTAAAAAAATATCAATACTAAACTAGTTGGTCTAGGCTTTTATATGACACTGTCTTTTCCCAAGGTAGCCAAAGCATAAATATTGAATATTCCTAGAGAATTTCGCACTTTGCAATATATAAAATTTCTTTAAAAAGTTTATGCACACTTTAGAATTTCAAGTGTTGTAGAGAAGTAGGACTAATGGCAATATATAATAATTGGTTGTTTGCTTAATATCAATTTCCACAAAGATATGCCATTTTTCCGCAAAGATAAGAACTTTCAGTAAATAAATAAATACAGTTTTTGTTATATCAATAAATTTTTCCACATGAAAAACATACATTAGGAAGATTTTCTCAAGGTATGTAAATATGCTTAGTTTTTTTATAATAATAAGTGTCTTCCCCATATCAGTCAACAGAACTCATTTTTTTCAATTAAATTTTTTCAATATTTTCTTTAGTGAATAATTGTAAGAAATAGAATGCACACATAAACCAGAGCAACAATTTTTTAAGACAAACATTGCAGTTAAATTTATGCATCTTATGGTTATCCAATATCAATTCAATAAGTTTTTATATTTTATAAAAATATTGTAATATATATAAATATATCTAAAATTGTGATATTTCAATAAAAAAAAGCTTCGTACGTACTATCATATTAAGGAGCCTATTTTTTCAATGTTTTGTTATTAAATCTGGTAATAGAAAAAATTATACTAGAATAAATATATTCCTAACGGAAATATTCTAAAGTCAATTACAAGTAGATGTAATTAATTGTAGAAAAATGATTGCACACATAAACTAAAATTGCAGCATATCTTAGCTGCAGCCCTTGGTTTTTATGCGGCATTTGTAGCTTTCCTATATCAATTCGCATTGATCTTTAAAAGTAGAAAATTTTATAAAAAATTATACACCGGATATGAGAAACTAAGAAAAAAACCGCAATGTTTGTTTCTTATAAGTTTTTGTTGTTATAGACATTAAGTCTTCTTAAAGGAATTTAACTTAACTAACTTTTTTAAATCAGTTACCTAGCAACACCGGTTAACCGGATTCAATTACACAACCCGAAATTGGATAGTAAAAAATTGGAATTTTCGGTTAATAGCGGAAGCAGATTTTTGACCATCGGTTAACCGGGTTTTATTAAAATTTTATCTACATTCTCATGTTTTTCTATCATGTTCCCGAAAGTGAAAATTTTGGTGGAGAGTTAAAATGAATAATACATTCACTCTTTATACGACGATCTTCCGTCAGTAAACGAGTATTTAAAACGTCAAGTTTCATAAAAAAGCACACTACTCATAGAATCTTTAGTTTTTTATTTTTATTTATTTTTGTTTTTAATTTTCAATTTATTACAATGAATTTTTAATTCTTCACTTCTAGAATAAAATCTGTGTTCAAAACCCATTTTCACTAATTTCTATTTTTCCGTTTTGAACCGGTAAACCGGGTTTGAGTTAAATAAAAAAACCGAAATCCTGTATTTAGAAAATTTTAAGAAATTGAGAAACAAGCATTGAGGTTAAATTTATGCATCTTATGGTTATCCAATATCAATTAAAAAATTTTCGTAAAACTCAAAAACCGACTTTTCCAGAAAAAAACGGTTATTTGAACACTCAAGTTACCTGCTGTAGAAATAGATTTGATGTTTATAAAAATACAGAAATACTTTTCTGGAAAATTCAAATATGTCTACAAAAACTTCTTTCATCAGTAAACGAGTATTTTCAACGTCAAGTTTCATAAAAAATCATCTTTAGTTTTTTTATTTTTATTTTATCTTATTTCATAGACTGGAAAAAGTAACAAGATATTTATGAAAAGCAAAGCACACAATAACGAATACATCTCTTTCAAATTTTCATTATCAATTTACGAAACGCTTTAAAAATGATCACAAAAAATATAAATTTTATTTTTTTTTTATAAAATTTTATACAGCAAAAAAAAAATATGTTTAAAAATAAAAAAAATAACAATATAAACAAATTAAAAATATTTTCATACAGCTTTTGTTATTTTATACTTTGTTGTAAAAATAAAAATATATTTCTTTATGGAAATATTAAAAAATAAATTATATGTATAAATAATTATTTAAAAAAATGTAATGCACACAACAACAAAAGCCAATACCAAAGATAGTTAGTACTTATGGTATAACAAGGAATCTTTCATTTGTTCAATATCAATTTATAAAAAGGTTTAAAATAAAATCCCAAAATAATTATAAGTTTAAATTTATTATAAAAAATTGATGAGGATGATTTTAAAAATATAACCAAGGCTTTTGTTAGTTGATGTTTAAAAATTTTGCAAAAGGAATTTCTAAATTGTTTTAAAATTCTACAAAAATCCAGAGAGTTTTTGTATAAGCAAAGAAAACACGTTTGAAAAACGTGTACCGAAAACAGTTTGCTTTTGTTAGAGTTCATGGAAAATTTCCAACTTTTATCACCAAAAAAAAAAAAATTTTTGTTACCACTTTTTTTTTATAACTTCAATATTTTTATTTTATAGTTTTCAAACTTCAAAATAATTTTGAAGTTTTATAGTGAAAATTTAAATTAAATATAATTTTTTGGGAAACTTTCGAACATTTGTGGAAAATATTTAAAAATATATGTAAAAAATTGGCAAAGTTATTTTATACTTTGTTGTAAAAATAAAAATTATATGGAAATATTAACAAATAAATTATAGCCATAATTAATTATTTAAAAAAAAAATTAATGCACACAACAACAAAAGTCACTATCAAAGATAGTTAGTACTTATGGTATAACAAGAAATCTTTCATTTTTTTAATATCAATTTATAAAAAGGTTTAAAATAAAATACCAAAATATTTATAAGTTTAAATTTCTTATAAAAACTTTGTGTTAAAATAAAAAAATGATATTTCTATAAAATACAAAATTTTCTTCAAACAGTTTATTTAATTTTATCATATCTAATAGAATCTGTTAATGAAAAACTATTAAAATAAAATTGGTGTAAAATTATATTATACATATAATAAATCCCTTTATAAAATTTCCTCTCCAACAAATAATTTGGTAATTCACAAATTTTTTGACAATTTCAAAAATTTATTTTTAAATGCATCTAGGTTCCGATTTCTCAATGATTCATTTCCTATGTTATATAGTATAGTTATTTTTTAATTTTTATTATTATCTTTTGTTTTTTTTTTTATGAAGAAAAAAGTAGATTTTTTTATATTAGATTTATATTAAATTGAAATGTTGTTTTTTGTTAGTTATGATTTCTTTATGATTTGATACTTATTTTAAAATTTCTTGCTCAATTTATTAACTATCTCAAAGAATGTGAGTGAATGTATTTAAATGATGAGTGATATTTTATTTTAATAATGATTTTCCATAATTATTTATGTTATCCTATATTTCACAAGAATACTGCTTCTGCTACTGGGATCTTAACGGGGTGGTGGATGGGGGGGAAATTTATGGTTTAGACTCACCTACGAAACAAAAAAATAAAATACGCAATTTTTACAAGTCTATTTTGATTCCTTTGGTGAATCGTATTGCTTGTATTGCCATTAACATTATAGCTGACCCAATTTTTGGGACATAAAATACCCTTCTTCGGCTTCTCCCGTTTTCATTTGTTGTGCCTTTGTGGTTTGAAAATTGTGTTATCCATCTAACCTAGTCTATTTTGTTATTCAATTCTTCCATTAATTTACAATTAAAATTGCTTTTAATCGATTTCGTGTTTTATCTGATTTTTGTTTTTGCATTTCTAATCATAGCTTTTAAATTGAAAATAATCCTACTTTATATAATTAAATTTTTCAATTTATAATTTATTTTCTAGATCTACTAATTATTTTAACTATATATGGTATATTTATCTTATTTACATATATTATAAATTTGTTGTATGTTGGTGCTTTTTGGAAATAAAAAAAATCTATGGCCTTTGTGTTTGCTATGGTGATTCAAAATCCATGATTAGGGTTTAGGTTGTTTTTCTCGTTTTTGCCTATGGGGATGTTATGAATAATTAATAACTTTTGTGTTTTTTTTTTTTTTGCTTTAAACATTATTGTGTTTTAATCCATTCGATTTTTTTTTTGTATTTTAACTCATGTTTCCTTTAAATGTATTTAAATCCATTTTTCATCTTTGGTCACTTATTTTATAATTTAGAATATTATTTACGTTTTTAAGCAATATTTTGATGTTTTAAAATTCATATTCCAACTGTCATGTGGTGAGCAGATGGAATATGTATTTATAAAACAATTGCTTATCGAAAATGCCAAACAAAAAATTTATATTTTTAATAT
Source organism: Haematobia irritans (assembly GCF_050003625.1). NCBI lineage: Eukaryota > Metazoa > Arthropoda > Insecta > Diptera > Muscidae > Haematobia > Haematobia irritans. The sequence continues at coordinate 22,367,356 of NC_134398.1, forward strand.
ATTTCTGATGATATATGGTGATGATGATGTTTATGTTTTTTGATAAAATCTTTTTTTTTTGCTATTTACACAAATATTTGTTTTGATGAGGATGATTTTAAAAATATAACCAAGACTTTTGTTAGTTGATGTTTAAACATTTTGCAAAAGGAATTTTTTAATTGTTTTAAAATTCTACAAAAATCCAGAGAATTTTTGTATACGCAAAGAAAAAAAAACGACGTTTGAAAAACGTCTACCGAAAACAGTTTTCTTTTGTTAGAGTTTTTTCAAGTTCATGGAAAATTTCCAACTTTTATCACCAAACAAAAAAAAAAAATGTTTGTTACCAATTTTTTTTATAACTTCAAAATTTTTATTTGATAATTTTCAAACTTCAAAATAATTTTGAGTTTTATAGTGAAAATTTAAATTAACATTTTTGGAATATATTTAAAATATATATAAAACAAGTAAGGAAAGTCTAAAGTCGGGCGGGCCGACTATATTATACCCTGCATCACTTTGTAGATCTAAATTTTCGATACCATATCACATTCGTCAAATGTGTAGTGGGCTATATATAAAGGTTTGTCCCAAATACATACATTTAAATATCACTCGATTTGGACAGAATTTGATAGACTTTTACAAAATCTATAGACTCAAAATTTAGGTTGGCTAATGCACTAGGGTGGAACACAATTTTAGTAAAACTACTAAATCGGAGTTAAAAATTGGCCTCTGTGGTCATATTAGTATAAATCGGGCGATTTATTTATTAGTATGGGAGATATATCCAAATCTGAACCGATTTCAACCAAATTTGGCACGCATAGTTACAATGCTAATTCTACTCCCTATGAAAAATTTCAACCTCTGTGGGCAAATGAGGGTAAATCGGGCGAAAACTATATATGGGAGCTATATCTAAATCTGAACAGATTTGGCTGATATTTTGCAAGTTTTTCAAGACTCATAAAATATTCGGATGTACGGAATTTGAGGAAGATCGGTTGATATACACGCCAATTATGACCAGATCGGTGAAAAATATATATGGCAGCTATATCTAAATCTGAACCGATTTTTTCCAAAATCAATAGGGATCGTCTTTGAGCCGAAACAGGATCCTATAAAAAATTTTAGGACAATCGGACTGCGAGCTGTACTTTGCACACAAAAATACATCAACAGACAGACGGACATCGCTAACTCGACTCAGAATTTAATTCTAAGCCGATCCGTATACTATAAGGTTGGTCTATGATTACTCCTTCTTGGCGTTACATACAAATGCACAAACTTATTATACTCTGTACCACAGTAGTGGTGAAGGGTATACAAATTGGTATTCGATTGAAGCAGGAATTGAACCCACGACCCTTTGTATGCAAGGCTGACATGCTAACCATTGCTCCACTGTGGTCAATTAAATTATTATTTCTCTTAAATAAAGTTTATTTACATCGAATTTTGGGCGCCCAAAACTATGCTATACAATTGTCTGTGGACAATAACAGCTACGTAGCCCAAGGGATAGTGTATTGGCTTACAAACTGTATGGTCCTCGGTTCGATTCTCCGTCCAGACGAAAGATAAAATTTAAAAAAAAAATTAATAAAATTTAATAATTTCCTCTACATTGTTGGTATTACAGAAAAAGGCGCTAAACACTTCATGGACGAAAAAAAAGCTATTGAAACGGAATCTGATTGTCCGTGGATCAGTATTCTCTAATAAATTGGAGTATATTCTAAATATCTGGAACTTCGAATAGCGAAAAGATTACCTAATCACTGTAGTGTTTTTTCAGGCTGAAATATTAGCAATAAAAGAGGTGGGGAATTGGTTGAGAAGTAATGTTCCAAAAAATGTTGTCATTAATCTATACTCAGACAGTCAATCTGCAAAAAAATCGTTGGACTCTGTGTTCCTTAACTCAAAAACAGCCATCGACTGCAGCAAATCTCTCAACGAGATGGCTGAGCAGTAACATATTCGAAGCAGATGAGCTAGCAAGGCTAGGAATTACCTAGAATCTGTTGGTATGTCTTTGGCTACCTGCAAGCTCTTACTGCGTGAGAAGGCTGTCATGATGGCAAATGTTCGATGGGAGAATTGCAAGGGTTGTAACGAGACCAAGCAAATATGGCCCCATTTAAATGTCAACTGCACACTAGATATGCTAGAATTCTCAAGACGTCAGATATCACTTCTGATATCTGCTATAACGGGTCGCTGCCTGATAGGCGAATTTGCAAAAACTATTGGTGCGAAGTATAATGGCTATTGAATGAGCTGTCATGATGCGGAGGAAAAGGAATCAATTAAACACCTCTTGTGTGAGTGTCCTGCATTTTTTGTAAGCGAATTTTGGGGGCATATAGCTTTAGATTACTGGCGGACCTGGAAAACCTTAACTTAAGCAGTCTATTAATGTTTTTGGAACTATTTGGTTGGTTCAACAAAAGAAAATAATAGTGAAGGTTCAGTGGTTAAAACTAGAAGTGCCCATATGAAATAGGTACTTTTAGTTAAATGTGGTATCACAATGGACTGAATAGTCTAAGTGAGCCTGAAACTTAATCGGGCTGCCACTTTAACCTAACCTATAAATTCTGCTATTTCCACAAACTATCTCCAAGGTTTTATAATACTGCAGGGCACTTATTGTTATTATTTAAATCTGGTAAAAAAGTATACGGAAACATTTTAAGGTAATTAATTCAAAAACAAATTGCTGCACCCATAAACTAAAATTACACGATAATTTAGTTTGCTTTTTTCGCCAATATGTGGTTCTTGTAGTTTTCCAATATCAATTTCCGTTGGCCTTTAAAGTTTATTCGGAAAATTAAAAAAATTGGGTTATTAAAAGATATTGTATACAACGGATTTCAAAAAAAATTCAGATATTGGAATTCAAACATGACAGCGTGAAAACAACAGTGACCACATCAGAAATAATTTGAAAGTTGAAAGACAGACCAAAATATTCGGGTGTCAATCCGCTTCAACCAAAAATGGTGTAAAAATGAGGTACCTAGCTTCATTTCTACCGCCTTGGTAAATATTTATTATAAGTAATTAATTTAAAAACAAATTGCTGCACACATAAACTAAAATTACAAGATAATTTAGTTTGCTTTTTTCACCAATATGTGGTTCTAGTAGTTTTCCAATATCAATTTCCTTTGGCCTTTAAAATTTTATCGGAAAATTTAAAAATTTGGGTTAGCATAAGATCTTGTATACAACGGATTTAAAAAAATCAGATATTGGAATTTCAAGCATGACAGCGTGAAAACAACGGTGACCACATCAGAAATGATAGTGAAAAACAGACCAAAATCTTTGGGTGTCAATCTGCTTCAACCAAGAATAGGAGGTACCTAGCTTCATTTCTACCGCACAATGGCCACAAAAATCTCCGGTTCTCAATCCGTTAGATTTTTGCGCCTCGATAATTTTAGGTTGGCACCACCACTCAAACTCCGATATATACATATACATTGATGCCGTTTGTATGACCTGGAAACAGTCTGAATGAGTTACTAACAAAATATTAGAAAATTAAATGTCCCTTATTTGTAATTGATGTACATCGTTCCCATAAAGTGTAAATCATTTTCATCATCATTTTCTGAAGGACATTTCCCATCAATGATGGTGGATTATGGTGATAATATAGAAATTAAATAATCAAATCATTATAATTCTATCCTTTTGCAAATTTCTTAAACCTCTTATTGCTTAATTGAATATTCTATATTTTACATTTACTTATTCATTAAAAAAAAACTAACGTAAAACTAATAATAATCACATATACCAAAAAAAATTGAAAGCAAACAGTTTATGGAGTTATAAAAATTATTTTCTATGACAAGTGAAAAGAAAAATGTATTTTATTAATTGTTAAAACAATTAAATGGCTTAACATCTGTTAATAATATGTCTCTATGGTTGGATTACTGTTTAGAAAAAAATTTATAAAAAAAATCTAAATAGTAAAGACCCTATCGTTGTCTAGTAAGCAGCTACTAGTTAATACGACGTTTTCAAAACATCTAGGCGCAATAAGACATGGCGTTTACGACGCGATCTGGTGGACCATGCTCCTCCAGAATTGATCATGAGAATATTGACGAATTTCATGGACGTGATACGCAGACCAGTCCAAAATGCTAGATTTACCAATGACTCAACAAACCATCATGGCACCAGAACACAATCTACCATAGCCGGTACGATGGAAAGTCAAACATTAAAATTTTGTATCGGAGGTATTCAGAGCGAGCGATAGCGCACAAACCACGTGTGACAACCTTTGTAGCGTATACGACCAGATTCGAAGATGAAACGTTTTTGGAGCATGGCGGTCAATTCATGAATGCAATAATGACATTTTTCTAGATGTAATTCCATGTTATTAGACAATTTAATTACAATAAATAATTATTGTGAATCAAGGAAACGTCACTCTATTATTTTTAATGTATAAATTGTTCAAATAGTAAAAAATATTTTGCTCATGCAATTATCTGTAACACAATTTGATGATAATTTATATTTATTGTGAATGTAGGAAAGGCCACTTTATTATTTTCAATATACAAATTGTTCAAGTAGTAACAAAATATTTGCTAGCGGGATAATTTTTGATATTTTACTAATTTTACATGCATGCCTTTGGGCAAATCAATCACAAAAACAGGTTATTGTGAATGAAAGGCCACTTTATGGTTTTTCCATTTACAAATTGTTCAAGTAGTAACAAAATGTTTGCTAGCGATATTATTCATGATATTTTACTAATTTTGCTTGCATGCCTTTGGACAAATCAGTAATAAAAACGTGTTACTGTGAATGAAGGAAAATTATTATATCATTTTTAATGTATACATTTTTCAATTATGGCAAATGTTTTCTAATGCGATTATTCATTATTCAAATTAGCAATTTAGTCATTCACAATAAAAGCTCATTGTGAATGGATATAAAAACAATTTTCAAATAAACTTGAATTATTGTCAACGCAAATTCACGCAATTTAAACAAATATATTGTAATCATATGGAAAACATATATATTTTGACAAACATTAATAAATTAGTGAAAGAAAATATGTTTCATAAAATTATTTAAACAATATTGTTTAGGACATGAGATATAGACACGGTTGCCACCCGTGCCAAAAATATTGTACCAAAATTTAAAGAAAATTTTATCAAAAATCTACCAAATTAAAAAAAATCTTATTTCGAAATTGTTGAACAAATTTTTGTGATTGGTATAAAACAATGTTTTTTTCCGGAAGAAATGTGTTATATTGAATTTATAGAAAATTTTATTTCTATGGAAAATTTTTACAAAATTTTATTTTTATAGAAAATTTTTATAAAATTGTATTTCTAAAAAAAAAATTTGCAAAATGTTATTTCTATAGAAAATGTTTGCATTGTGGTATCACAATGGAGTGAATAGTCTAAGTGAGCCTGATACATCGGGCTGCCACCTAACCTAACCTAGGATATGAGACCACGGTTGCCACCCGTGCCAAAAATATTCTACCAAAATTTAAAGAACATTTTACCAAAAATCTACCAAATTACAAACAAGTATATACAGCAGTAAGTTCGGCCGGGCCGAATCTTAAATACCCACCACCATGAACCAAATATTAGGGTTTCCTTTGAAATTTCAGGAGGGCTTAAGGACTTCAGGACACTTCCCGAAGATAAATTTAAAGATTTCACCTATGAGGACTATATCAATTCTGGATTTATAAGAACCATTTTTGTTTGAGTTTTAGAGGAATCATTAACATCTCTTGTAAGTGTGCAAGAAAATTATAAAATAACGTCTTGATTTGAAATATTAAATCTGTAGAAGTAAAATCTGGAAATTTTACATTGAGTTTCAAGCAATTTTCATGATCAGTGCGCCTTCTACACCCTCAAGAAGTGAAGTCGGTCTATATGGAGGCATTACCAAATGGACCGATAAAAACTTAATCCGATACACGTTTTTGTGAGCCTAAAATACCAGAATATTTACAATTTCAGGCAAATCAGATAAAAACTACGGTTTCTAGAAACACAAGGAGTTAAATCGGGAGATCGTTCTTATGGGGGCTATACTAAAATATGGACCGATACTCACCGTTTTCGGCACACCTCTTTATGACCCGAAAATACCTCTAGATTTCCGATTTCAGGCAAATAGGATAAAAACTTCGGATTCTAGAAGCCCACGAAGTAAAATCGGGAAATCGGTCTATATGGGGGCTATACCAAAATATGGACCGATACTCACCATTTTCGGCACACCTCTTTATGGTCCTAAAATACCTCTAGATTTCCAATTTCAGACAAATTGGATAAAATCTACGGTTTCTATAAGCCCAAGACCCCAAATGGGGAGGACGTTTTATATGGGGACCATACCAAAACATGGACCGATACTCACAATTTTTGGCACACGTATTTGTGTTCCTACAATACCTCTCGATTTCCAATTTTAGGTAAATTGAATAAAAACTGCGGTTTCTATAAGCCCAAGAAGTAAAATCGGGAGATCGGTCTATATGGGGGCTATACCAAAACATGGACCGATACTCACCATTTTTGGCACACGTATTTGTGGTCCTACGATACCTCTCCATTTCCAATTTTAGGTAAATTGAATAAAAACTGCGGTTTCTATAAGCCCAAAAAGCAAAATCGGGAGATCGGTCTATATGGGGGCTATACCAAAATATGGACCGATACTCACAATTTTTGGCACACGTATTTTTGGTCCTACAATACCTCTCGATTTCCAATTTTAGGTAAATTGAATAAAAACTGCGGTTTCTATAAGCCCAAGAAGTAAAATCGGGAGATAGGTCTATATGGGGGCTATACCAAAACATGGACCGATACTCACGATTTTTGGCACACGTATTTGTGGTCCTACAATACTTCTCGATTTCCAATTTTAGGTAAATTGAATACAAACTTCTATAAGCCCAAGAAGTAAAATCGGGAGATCGGTCTATATGGGGGCTATACCAAAATATGGACCGATGCTCACAATTTTTGGCACACGTTTTTGTGGTCCTACAATACCTCTAGATTTCCGATTTCAGGTAAATTGAATAAAAACTGCGGTTTCTTTTAGCCCAAGAAGTAAAATCGGGAGATTGGTCTATATGGGGGCTATGCCAAAACATGGACCGATACTCACCATTTTTGGCACACCTCTTTATGGTCATAAAATACCTCTAGATTTCAAATTTCAGGCAAATTGGATAAAAACTACGAATTCTATAAGCCCAAGACCCCAAATCGGGAGGTCGGTTTATATGGGGACTATATCAAAACCTGGACCGATATAGTCCATCTTCGAACTTGACCTGTCTGCAGACAAAAGACGAGTTTGTGCAAAATTTCAGCACGATTGCTTCATTATTGAAGACTGTAGCGTGATTACAACAGACAGACAGACAGACAGACGGACAGACGGACATCGTTATATCGTCTTAGAATTTCTCCCTGATCAAGAATATATATACTTTATATAGTCGGACATCAATATTTCGATGTGTTACAAACGGAATGACAAACTTATTATACCCCCGTCACCATTCTATGGTGGTGGGTATAAAAATCTTATTGCGAAATTGTTGAACAAATTTTTGTGGTTGGTATAAAACAATGTTTTTTTTCCGAAAGAAATGTTTTATATTGAATTTATAGAAAATGCCACCCGTGCCAAAAATATTCTACCAACATTTAAAGAACATTTTACCAAAAATCTACCAAATTACAAAAAATCTTATTTCGAAATTGTTTAACAAATTTTTGTGGTTGGTATAAAACAATGTTTTTTTTCCGAAAGAAATGTTTTATATTGAATTTATAGAAAATTTTATTTCTATGGAAAATTTTTACAAAATTTTATTTTTATAGAAAATTTTTATAAAATTTTATTTCTACAAAAAATGTTTGCAAAATTTTAGAGGAAGCACGCTCAAAACAAACCCAGCCAACAGCACTCAACTCGATGATTTGACTTTAGCAAAGGAAAAGAGATATGCTTGCAAATTTGCTTAGGCAATAGCCGACTATCAAAAACCTTTTTTCGGGAGGTTCAAGTGTAGTTCATTTTGGGTTTAGTGAACTACCCGAATTTATGCCGATACCCGATAATTGGTTGATAGTTTTGCTGCAAATAGAGAATGCTGATCAGGAATGTGGTATTTCCGAAACGGCTGTTCATTGAACCATTTAGCAGTATACAAGGCTTTGACCAAATAAATTTGACAAGCATACTTTTCCTCTGGTGGTTAAGCTATTCAATGCATGATTTTAAGCTGAAATCAAAGCAAAAATTAATATTTTATTTCTATAGCAAATTTTTGCAAAAAATTTATTTCTATAGAAAGTTTTTACAAAATTTTATTTCTATAGAAATTTTTGCAAATTTATATTTCTATAGAAAATTTTTGCAAAATTTTATATACATACAAAATTTTTACAAAATTTTATTTCCATAGCAAATTGAAGTATCTCTTAAGTGGAGCAGAATACTTTGCAAAATCTAGCAAAACATCAAGAATTCTACCAAACAGTAAAAATTTACCGTTTTTGGTAGAATTCTACCAAATTTGGCATCCATGGATATAGATCAATGCTTAGACCATTCCCTATGGCTATGATTAAGCTCGTATAATGCCATTTTAATTCGTTATACCACTGTTGTCATTCCTTTGCCAAAGTGACAATTACGTCATTAACAATGAGATACTATTGTGATTGAAAATAGGAATCGTTTTCTTCTTTCTAAAAACCATTATTACCATTTCATGTCGTTATGCCACCCTTGTTTATTAGTCAAATTAGCAATTTAGTCATTCACAATAAGAGATTACTGTGAATGGAAACGAAAATAATTTTCAAATAAACTTGAATTATTGTCAAAGCAAATTCATGAAATTTTACAAATACATTGTAATCATGTGGAAAACTTATTATTTTTCTTACTATATTTTCTTTATTAATTTAGTGAAAGCAAATATGTTACTTAAAATTATTTGAAAAATATTCGGACATGAGATATAGGTGCTAAGACCATTCACTATGACTATAATTAAGCTCATATGATGTCACTTTAATTTGTTATACAATTGTTGTCATTGCTTTGCCAAAGTGACAAGTATGTCATTAACAATGAGATATTATTGTGAATGAAAATAGGAATTGTTTTCAAGTGAACTTAACTATAAATATCAATTTCAAACAGACCAACGAAAATTCAAAAACAAATACCAAAATATATTGTAATCCCATAGAAAACACACATGTTTTCGAAGTATCTAAATAAATAGGTTTCTTAAAAATAATTTAAAAAAATATTGAAATTTGAAAAAATACTACTTCCTACAAACATAGCAAAAATCATGATACAAAATATTATTTTTGATTCATAACCAATATTATATAGATTTGTATGCTTGAAATTTTTTTATGTTATAATTGAATTTTATAATCATAAAAAAGGATCCTCACAACTGTTTGCTTTCTATTTTTTTTTTATACTTTTTGTTTTAAATTTAAACTTATAATGACCTAGATAATTACATGATAGTTACAATAATGCATGCGCTAATTATTTTTTTACATATATTAAATATATTTATATACATTTAAAATTAATTATTCCATTTAACAATGGATTTATTTGTTTTATATGTATCTGTTTTTATGTCATTCGTAACAACCTAGGTGCCTTGTTTTTTTCTATGCTTATCCGTTTGTATCAATTTTTCACACTCGCTTTATATGGGAATTTTGCAGTTTTGTGTTTTTTTTTTTTATTCTTCTTGTGAATTTCTATATAACATAAAAATTCTATGGCAGGGCTTTGCCGAGTTTTACAATCCATTATTTAAAATATTTATGAATTGTATGGTGAAGTTATAATAATATTATTATGGTTTATATGGATATATGGTTTTGTTTTACCCAAGGATTATGAAAAAAAAAGAATAAATAAAATAGATATAAAATTAAAATAAAAATAAAAAAACTCTCTTATTTTTATAGAAAAGAGATAGTGTTTGTGTAACATTTGTTGGATGGAAAAAAAATTCTGATTAATTTTGTTGTATGTTATATTACACATTATTTACAATGAAGAGCTGAATAACTGTAACTTTAAAATTAAAATTTATATATGTATGTATTTTTTTTTTTTATAAAAAATGGAACCTTCCTCACTTCAGTCATATCTGTGTGGTGTAGTTTCCTATTTTTCTTTGAGTTTTTTTTTTGGGTTTTATTCAATGTGATGTAATAAATTTTAAATTTTAAAGTGGTTTTTGAAAGATTGATGGTAATGGTGGATATAGATATCAAGTGAGAGTAAATGTGGTTGGATATTGTTCTGTTATTGGTCTGGTCAAGAAAACAAAGTCGTTTGTTGGTCTCATCTATCTTTTTTTTTGAGGATTTGTTATAAATAAATAGTTTTTCCTGCTTATCTAAAATTTTAATTAATTTCCATAACCGAAAAGGGCAATTTTTTGTTAATTTGTTTTTTTTTTTCCCCTTTTTTAGAGGAAAGTATTAACAATAAATTGTTCGATTATTTCTTTGTGAATATTTTAGTTTTAACACCAAAATATTTTCCATAGATCAACACGCAGATATTATTGCTCGCAGCCATTTTTGTTTCTAAGAAAACGATTTTCAAAATGATCGTTTTGTTGTGTATTTAACGCGTTTTAAAATTTCATAACACCGTTTCAAATTTTCATTTTATTTGATGATCCAAGGCAAAACAGATAAAAAACATTTTCTAAAGGCAACCAAAGGAAATTTCACAAAAAAAATGTTAAGTTTTTTTTATTAATTTCCTTTTTTCCTTTCAAGACTTTGTTTATATTAGTTTTGCATTATGAGATTGAGGTGTGCTTTTGGTTTTTGATATAGTGCTAAAATTTTGTTTTTGATGAATTATGATTGTTTCTTGCCAATTTTATAGTTTCGATTTTTTTTTTCTGTTCGTAACAAATCTTAACCGAAGACTTGCAAATAACCAAGCCTTTTTTCTCTTCAACTTGGGTTATTCTATTGGTTTTGGTTGCGTTAACGTTTAATTAGTTGTGGGATATTTTATTTAAATATTCGGTTTAAGGGGATATTTCGGAGTTTATTAACACGTTTAATGGGGATGTTTTTTAAATAGGTATGGATGGTTTAGGAAATACTCATTTTAAATAGTTTATAATGGGGAAAACTTTAAATTGAAATTATAATTAAAAATTAAAATAATAATAATAATATTAATAATAATAATAATAATAATAATAATAATAATAATAATAATAATAATAATAATAATAATAATAATAATAATAATAATAATAATAATAATAATAATAATAATAATAATAATAATAATAATAATAATAATAATAATAATAATAATAATAATAATAATAATAATAATAATAATAATAATAATAATAATAATAATAATAATAATAATAATAATAATAATAATAATAATAATAATAATAATAATAATAATAATAATAATAATAATAATAATAATAATAATAATAATAATAATAATAATAATAATAATAATAATAATAATAATAATAATAATAATAATAATAATAATAATAATAATAATAATAATAATAATAATAATAATAATAATAATAATAATAATAATAATAATAATAATAATAATAATAATAATAATAATAATAATAATAATAATAATAATAATAATAATAATAATAATAATAATAATAATAATAATAATAATAATAATAATAATAATAATAATAATAATAATAATAATAATAATAATAATAATAACTGTTTCAAAAAAAATTAAATTTATTTAGTAAACAATATTACAAATATATTTACTTTTTTTATTTAGACCAAGAAATTATTGAGATTGCATGCACTTTAAATTAAAAAAAAATAAAAAAGGTATATACCCAGTTCAATTTCTGGACAATATGAACTTTTTCAAAAAGTAAAATTCATTTAGTAATCGGTATGCAATTAGGGTTGCCAGATGTTGGTTGTCGAAATCCGGGACATTGCGTCGTACATTCCGGGATTTATTGGGACAAGCACAAACAGTCAAATTTTTCGAAAATAGTTGTCCATATTTTATCACTTGGTAAAATTACATATACGCCATGGCAGAGTCGTTATTAGGTCTGTTCGTGAACTTTTCCTGTAAAAAATATCTAAATCCAAGAGATTCCAAGGGAGCCACCGTGGTGCAATGGTTAGCATGCCCGCCTTGCATACACAAGGTCGTGGGTTCGATTGCTGCTTCGACCGAACACCAAAAAGGTTTTGCAGCGGTGGATTATATCACCTCAGTAATGCTGGTTTCATAGCTTCTCTAAGTGGTTTCACTGCAATGTGGAATGCCGTTCGGACTCGGCTATTAAAAGGAGGTCCCTTGTCATTGAGCTTAACATGGAATCGGGCAGCACTCAGTGATAAGAGAGAAGTTCACCAATGTGGTATGACAATGGACTGAGAAGTCTAAGTGAGCCTAATACATCGGGCTGCTATCTAACCTAACCTACCTATGGATATGGATTGTCGAAGGCACCTCTCTAAAATTCTTATTATCGAGAAAATATTGTTTATGTAGCTTGGAGTCACATGGTACACGGAAATACATATTTCGGTGATAGACCATGAATGTATCGACAAGACACGATGCCGTCACGTAAATCTCGAGAAAGTTTTATGAAGTAATTATTTAAATTAGCAATCCTATATGTCAGCTGTACACATAATATAAAAATATTATTGGGAATTATTGTGAATAGATATGAATCTATTCACAATAATAAAACCAAATAAAATTTCTAATGTAATTGAAATCAATCTTAAAATTGATTCGTGCGCCCCCCAAAATTGGTTTTTCGACCGCATTAGTCAAAAAAATTTTGTTATTTGCGCTGGTTAGTCCATAGCGGGCAAAAGTAGATTCTGAAATGTAGGTAACCTCTTAAAATTAACATTAATTCATTGACATTAATTCAACAAATAGATGATTACACTCTAGAACGAAATTTTCGCCTAAAATTATGCTATGACTAATTTTCCGAAATATCAATTCACAATAACAAAATAAGAAATTATTCAAAGTAGAGGTGTGCGCGTGACTGAAATTTCACTCACACTCACGCACATTCACGAAACAAAATGTTTATTCACGTACGCTCACGCACGATACGTGTTGTAGCCAATCCCACTCACGCACATTCCCACTCACGCACATTCACATTCACGCACGCTCACGCACGACATATTTATTTTAGTCCCATTCACGCACATTCACGAGACTTGCTTTGGATTTTGTTCACGACTCACGTAATTCTCGCGTGAATCACGCGTGTCACGAGAAATTCGTGTCACGCGCACACCTCTAATTCAAAGTTCACATGTGACATATGGACGAAGCATTTTTTTTAGTAGCTACCATTGTGTTTCAGAGGTGCACCATAGTCTATATGAAATAGTTTCAATAGTGGAATTTACCGTTTAAAATATTTATAGAAAAATATTCATTCAAACTTTAATCAAATCAACTATCACGAATATTTTTCTTTTATCAACTCTAGAACGACATTTTCGCCTAGAATTATGCAAGTGTTGAATGAACAATTTTCCGTAGTATCAATTCACAATAAAAGATACGATCGATGTGTAATGATACAAAATTCTCAAAATTGAGTTCTCACATGGGGTATTCATTGCCAAATAAAGAAAATTATTTATCATTGCTATCTTGAAATTATATTAAGAAATTATTCAAAAGTTCAGATAGGAAATATTGACGTGGCTTGGTTTTAGTAGCTACCATTGTGTTTCACAGGTGCACCATAGTCAATATTAAATAGTTTCAATAGTGGAATTTACGGTTGAAAATAATTATAGAAAAATATTCATTCAAAATTTAATCAAATCATCTATCATGAATGTTTTTTTTATTAAAAATTTAAAATATATTTATGAGAAGATTACAAGAGAATTTGTCATTGCAAAAAAAATTGTTAAAAATATTTATATTGATGAAATTAAACTGGGCACAAATTATGAGAATTTTCGAAATTTTAAATTAAATTAAATTTTTATGAATCGAGGTCCTTAATTGATCCCTTCTTAAATTAACCCTCTAATGTCCCAATTTTTAAGGTTTATGATAAACTTTCCCTTTTGAGCGAAGCCAGCCAAAAGACGGGTATGGGCATTAGAGGGTTAATATAATATAAAAATATTGTTGAGTGTTTATGAGAACATTACAAGAGAATTTTTCATTAAAAACAATTTTCCTAAAAATATATATATTGATGAAATTAAACTGGATACAAATTATGAGAATTTTCGAAATGTTAAATTAAATTAAATTTTTATGAATCTAGGTCTTTTATTGATCCCTTCTTAAATCAATACTCTAATGTCCCATTTTTTAAGGTTTATGATAAACTTCCCCTTTTGAATGAAGCCCGCCAATAGGCGGGTTTAGGCGTTAGAGGGTTAATATAATATAATCATATTGTTTTTTTAAAACGACAATACTTAAAATATGGTAACGAAATTTCAATATCAACGATTTAGGTAGAACCCTTGATTGAATCCCACTTCTCTACTTTCGGCCCCTGATTTATCAAAATGTAAAAAAATTATATTCCGAAAATTATTTAATAACTGAAAGATTACAAAAAATCAAATAATTAATTAACTAAAAAATATTATTTTATTTTTATTTACATATCCAAGGGTGGGGAATGTTTTTTCTTTTGGGATGAGTGATGAAAGTGATCTTATTTGGTTTTGGGTTTTATTTTTATAAAATTTTTTGTTATTTAACCTATTTGTTTTAAATTAAAAATAATATATTTTTGATAATTAATGGCAGTTATTTTTCACTATTAATACATTTTTTTTATATATATTGTAAATTGAATTTACATCTTAAATGTCGTTTGGGGAAACCGTATATGGCTTATGGTAATGGTAAACCAAGTAATACTGCTAACATGGTATAATTGGTAAAAGGAAAATAAACTGGTAAACATGTTTCAGATTTAGAATTTATTTGCTCAGAAGAAATCAATAATTTCTAAAATTCGGTTTGTTTTTTTATTGTTTTTTTTTTTTTTTGAGGTAACATATAAAAATATTTATGAGAAATTTTTGTTTTACTCAATTTTAAGGTAAAGCGAGTAAATTCGAGTCTATGTTGGTATAAACGCAACTCTCGTCGTCAATCTTTGAAAGGTAAATTTTTTGACTTTTTAAAACTTGAAAAATTCCATTTTCCACTTTGCAATTATTCAAAATTAATTATTTGATATTGAGGCTTTGGATTTTTTTTATGAATTGTAGGCCCATAAAGCTCTATTCGCTCAGAAGAAATTAATAATTTCTAAAATTCTTTTTTTGTTTTCTTTGAGGTAACATATAAAAATAATTATGAGAAATTTTTGTTTTACTCAATTTTAAGGTAAAGCGAATAGTTCAATAAATTCGAATTGGAAAGGTAAATTTTTTGACTTTTTAAAACTTGAAAAATTCCATTTTCCACTTTGCAATTATTGAAAATTAATTATTTGGTATTGAGGCTATGGATTTTTTTATGAAGCTCTACTCGCGATCTCCATTCAACTCGAATGTGGCTTCTCTATATTTTTTCCTTGCAAGGTGGTCACTATCAGAGTCTATTAGACGATGTTGGTCAATATAAAAGTTCGAGTAGTCTAGTTTTTTTTTTTGATTTTCTTTTTTTTTTGGACAAAAAATCCCAAAATTGACGCCTATAAACTGTCGAGTTTGTTTTTCACATACAGAAAATCTAATTTTTCATTTTAAAATTGAATTTTCAATATTTATGGCTTTTACAGGTTATACATTTTGAAAAATACATTATAAAAATTCGATTTTGGTCGATTATTAAATCTGAGTAATTTCTTGAAAACTATGAAGACTCAGTCGAAGTCGATTTTCTGAATTTTTTTTATATAAGACAAAATAAAAAGTAAATTTTTGAAAATTTTGGAAACCTTAAAAACTCGACAATTCAAGAGATAATTTGAAGAGAATTTATTTCCAGTTTTTCAGGTGATTGTGTCAATCTTTAAAAATTGGGGTTTACGTCGCTAAATAATTTGAAGAGAATTCATTTCCCATTTTTCAGGCGATTGTGTCAACCTTAAAAAATTAGGGTGTACATCGCTCAAAAGGGAAAAATTAATTTTTGGTATCACTTTCGGATCCGATTTTTTTGTCGATTTTGGTCGATTATTAAATCGGAGTTATTTTTCCCTTTTACTAAAAAGGGAAAAAACTAATTTTTGCCACCACATATTTCGTCTTTTTTTACGATTTTGGTCGATTATTAAATCTGATTTATTTCTTGGAAATTATGAAGACACAATCGAAGCCAATTTTCAAGACATATGAACTTTGCATACTTCAAAGCTGAATTTTTTATGTAAAACAAAAAAATTAAATTTAAGACCAATTTTAGATGAGGATAATCGGTTTTTTATTTACTTCGAAGTCCTTCGAAAAAGGGGTTTACTTCGCTAAAAAGCGAAACTCTGATTTTTTGCACCACTTTCGGATCCGAAATGAACATTGTCATTACTTTTTTGACTCCACTTTTTTTTTAATATAAAAATCAATTATCATAGAAATCAATTCAACTTAACTAAAGCAGAAGAACTTTTTCGAATAATTAATTAAAATTTTTGAATATTAACTACAATGAATTGACGCCTATGATTTTTTTTTTAATTTACCCAAATTAAATAAACCCAAATTTGGTAAATGTAATTTACCAAAGTAATTAATTTTTCCCATAAAAAATTTTACTTTTTCCTGCACACAAAAAAAAATTCTGATTCAATAACGAAATTAATTGATCCAATTAATTTTTTAATTGAAAAATTAATTGAAAGTCGATTAAAAAATCTAATTAATTAAATTAAATTAAAAAATTAATTGTAATTGATTTTTTGTTTCATTTAAAAAAATTGTTGAATCAATTAAATTTTTAATTGAATATTTTTTAAAATTCAATTAAAAATTTAATAGGAAACATTTTTGTGAAATTTTTTTCTGTGTGAGTAAGTAAATTTTCTATCACAATGGACTGAATAGTCAAAGTGAGCCTGAATCTTAATCGGGCTGCCACTTTAACCTAACCTAACCTAAGTAAATTTTCAGTTTATGTACACAAAAAAAAAATCTTGTCTTCAATCAAGAAATTAATTGATCAAATTCATTTTTAATTGAAATGTGTTCAATCTCAGAAATGATAGTATCAATTTAAAAAAATAATTGAAAATCAATTTAAAAAAATTACTTAATCAAATTAAAAGATTAATTGATACTATTTCTTCTTGTGATTGATTCTTGTTTTAATTAAAAAATT
Organism: Haematobia irritans; assembly: GCF_050003625.1. NCBI lineage: Eukaryota > Metazoa > Arthropoda > Insecta > Diptera > Muscidae > Haematobia > Haematobia irritans. The sequence goes on from NC_134398.1 coordinate 22,384,819, forward strand.
TGTTGAATCAATTAAATTTTTAATTGAATATACTTTAAAATTCAATTAAAACTTAATTGGAAAAATTTTCATGAATTTTTTTTTCTGTGTGAGTAAGTAAATCTTCAGTTTATGTGCATAGAAAAAAAAATATTTTTTGCCTTCAATCAAGAAATTAATTGATCTAATTAATTTTTAATTGAAATGTCTTCAATCTCAGAAATCATAGTATCAATTAAAAAATTAATTGAAAGTAAATTAAAAAGTTTATTAATCCAATTAAAAGATTAATTGATACTATTAATTCTTGTGATTGATTTTTGTTTCAATTAAAAAATTTGTTGAATCAATTAAATTTTTAATTGAATATATTTTAAAATTCAATTAAAACTTAATTGGAAAAATTTTCATGAATTTTTTTTTCTTCTGTGTGAGTAAGTAAATCGTAGTATCAATTAAAAAATTAATTGAAAGTCAATTCAAAAATTTAATGAATCCAATTAAAAGATTAATTGATACTATTAATTCTTGTGATTGATTTTTGTTTCAATTAAAAAATTTGTTGAATCAATTAAATTTTTAATTGAATATATTTTAAAATTCAATTAAAACTTAATTGGAAAAATGTTCATGAGTTTTTTTTCTTCTGTGAGAGTAAGTTAATGTTCAGTTTATGTACACAGAAAAAAATATGTTTTGCCTTCAATCAAGAAATTAATTGATCAAATTAATTTTTAATTGAAATGTCTTCAATCACAGAAATGATAGTGTCAATGAAAAAATTAATTGAAAGTCAATTAAAAAATTTATTAATCCAAATAAAAGATTAATTGATACTATTAATTCTTGCGATTGATTTTTGTTTCAATTAAAAAATTGGTTGAATCAATTAAATTTTTAATTGAATATATTTTAAATTTTTAATTGAATATATTTTAAAATTCAATAAAATTCTGTGTGAGTAAGTAAATTTTCAGTTTATGTGCAAAGAAAAAAAAATAATTTTTGCCTTCAATCAAGAAATTAATTGATCAAATTTTTATTTATTTTTTTAATTTTTAATTGAAATGCCTTCAATCACAGAAATGATAGTATCAATGAAAAAATTGATTGATATTATTAATTTTTGTGATTGAATTTTGTTTCAATATAAAAATTTATTGAATCAATTAAATTTTTAATTGAATATTTTTTAAAATTCAATTAAAAATTTAATTTGAAAAAATTTTTGTAAAATTTTTTTTTATGTGTAAGTAAATTTTCAGTTTATGTACACAGAAAAAAAGGTTTTTTATCTCCAATCCATAAAATTAGTTGATCCAATTATTTTTTAATTGAAATGTCTTCAATAACAAAAATGATAGTATGAATGAAAAAATTAATTGATATTGTTAATTTTTGTGATTGATTTTTGTTTCAATTAAAAATTTGTTGAATCAGTTAAATTTTTAATTGAACATTTTTTAAAATTCAATTCAGACTTTAATTGGAAAAATTTTCGTGAAATTTTTTCTGTGTAGGAAATAACCGATTTGGTAGTGTTGCAAAGTGGCATATATTTTTTTTGTCAATAAAATTTAATAGAATTCAAATTTAGACTCCTTCTTTAAAATTGTAAAAAAAGAAATAAAAATCAAAATATTTATTTTATGGAATATTGTCCAAGGACAATTTGTCGATTGTTCCCTTCTAAATTTCTAATGTTCTGATACTTGTTTACAGTGTTTTTACCTTTTACAAATTATAATGGATATTTGAAATGTTTGATATGAACGTATGTTTATTTTTTTTAACTAATGAATGCATGATCTGTTTTTGTATGTATGTATACAAGCGAAATTGAAAACACTAAGTTTTCCAATTAAATAATTTATTTATAATTCTTCCAGGCAATGAAAGAATGAAAAATTTTATAATTTTCCTAATATTTACAAAATTTGCAAGACTGCGAGTTTTTTTTACTTAAAGTCAAATGATTTTCTTCTTTCTATTCAATATTTGTTGTTGTATTAATCATTTAGTTTTTTCTTTTTTTTTTAATTGTGCCATTTTAATTTAAAACAAATGGAAGAATGTGATTTTTTTCAGTGTACTATTTTTTATTGGTCAGGGCATGGGGTTCTTATTTTCAGAAAGGAGTGAATATAATTATTGTGACTTATTAATGGTTAGGAATGGTTCAATGGAGAAATGGAGAGTGTATATTAGGTAGTCTCCTGACAGGCTCTTCTTATTTGGATGGTTTAAGGGTTTTGGGTATGGTAATCTCATGATAGGCTCACAATCGTAGAGCTTTGAAGAAGGAAATGTTTTTAGTTTGTTTAGCTTTTAAGTACGGATTTTAAAATATTGCGTTTAATATTTTTAACGATTTTTTTATATAAAAAAATAAAAAATTAAAAATTAATTTTATGGTTTTATTTAAATGATGATTAATTTGTTTGTTTTTTTTTTTAAGTTAGGAAGAAAATTGTTTTGTTTCTGGTTTAGTTGTTTTTTTTTTTTATGGAAGTATTTTGTTCCTTTTGGTTTATTTAGAGTTTTTACTATTTTTTTTGGTTGATGTGATTTTTTTTTTAGATTTTCCATTTTTTTTGGTTTGTTGTGTGTCTAGTTTATTATTGTTCTTGTGGTTGTAGATGGTAAGCGTGTGTTCTGTTATTTTTTTAAGGTTTTTTTAAATAGATTTTTATAGATTTTTTTGGAGATTTTTTTAGAGTTTTTTTTTCAATTGTGTGTTCTTGTGTATGTTTGTTGTTGTTTTTGTTGTTTTTTTTAATGATTTTATTTAAAAAGTTTCGTTATTAATTTAATAATTAACAAATTGATTTTATGATAAAACCAATAACAATAACCACCTCTCTCATATAGCTACGAGACAATAATATGTGGTGCCGATAGTAGTACAGCTATTGTAGCTAATATTGTGAACATTGTGAATATGATAAGGCACAGTCTGTCAACGACCATAGCGGCAAATTTCCAATCATTGGCTATATCATTTTCCTCATCTTCTTTGCGAAGCTATTAGGTTTTCGTATACAGTATAAAGTGTATTGTCAGTCAAAGTTTATTTTAAATAAAAAAAAAATAAAAAGTAAAATTAAACAAAATATTTTTAAAATTAAAAAAAGAATTACCATTAAATTAAATATTATTTTAAAATATATTTTGCAAAGAGAATGAATAATTTATTTTTGTTTTAATATTAATTATTATATGTATGAATTATGGCGTAAAATCTCACAAACAAAATTTGGTGTATATTTTTAGAATTTTTAGTTTTATACCCCCTAGAATAGAATGGTGATAGGGGTAAAAAAGTTTGTCATCACAATTGTAACACATCGAAATATCGATTTCTGACTACAATAAAGTATATATATTCTTGATCATGGAGAAATTCTAAGACGATATAATCATGTTCGTCTGCCTTCGTGTTGTAATCTATAATGAAGCTATTGTACTGAAATTTTGCAAAAACTTGTCTTTTGTTTGCCGGCAGGTCAACTTCGAAGATGGGCTATATCGATTCAGATTTTGATATACTACCCGACCCCCGGAGTTGGGTCTTGAGCGTCGAGACATCCAAACTGTTATCCAATTTACCTGAATTTCAAAATCTAAAAGGTATTTTGGGTCCACAAATAATTGTGCTGAATATGATGTCTATCGGTTCATAGCTCCATCTACCGATTTGACTTCTTGAGCGCCTAGACTTCCCAATTTTCATTCGATTTGTCTGAAATTCAAAATCTAAAGGTATTTTGGGAACACACATAAATAAGCCGAATATGGGGCGTATCGATATACATTTTGATAGACCGATTTCCCGATTTAACTTCATGAGCTTCTAGACCACGGTTTCCACTCACACCAAAAATTATCTTCCAAAATTTAAGAAAATTTTACAAAAAAAAAATTATATTGAGGTTTGATCAAACATTTTGGCAACATTTTTTTTTTTCAAAATTTATTTTTTCTCTACAATCGTTTGACAAAATATAATTTCTTTAGAAAATTTTGTCAATAGTTTTTCTCTAGAAAATTTTGTCAAAATTAATTTCAATTGAAAATTTTCACAAAATTTATTTCTACAGAAAATGTTATCAAAATGTATTCCTATAGAAAATTTTGTCAAAATTTACCACTGTGGAAACTTTTGTCAAAATTTACTTCTATATAATAATTTGTTAAAATTTACCTCTATAAAAAATTTTGTCAAAATTTTTTTCAATGGAAAATTTTCTCTAAATTTTTTTCTCTAGAAAATTTTTTCTTCTAAAAAATTTTGTCAATTTTTTTTTTTAATTTTGTCAAAAATGTTTCTGCTGAAAACTTTTTCAAAAATACTTGTTCCTTAAATTTATTTTCCTCTAGAAAATTTTGTCAACATTTTTTCTGTAGAAAATTTTGTTAAAATATACCACTGTGGAAACTTTTGTCAACATTTTATTTCCACAATTTGTCAAAATTTACTTCTATAGAAAATTTTCTCAAATTTTTTTCATACTTTATTTTTGTTCTTATAGAAAATTTTGTCAACATTTATTTCTGTAGAAAAATTTTTGAAATTTTTTTCTATACCCGATATTATCAAAATTTTATTACTATGCACAATTTTGTCAAAATTTTATTTCTATAGAAAAATTTTGTCAGTTTTTTTGTTTAAAATTTTTTTTTTTCTACAGAAAATGTTGCAAAGCATTTTTTATTGAAAATTTTGTCAAAATTTTGTTCTATAGAAAATTTTGTCAAAATTTTTCTCCCTAGAAAATTTTGTCAATATTTATTTTTCCTAGAAAATTTTGTATTTTTTTCTCTAGAAAATTTTGTCAAATTTTTTGTTGCTTAAAATTATTTTCTATCAAACATTTTGCCAACATTTGTTTTTCAAGAAAATTTTGTTAACAGTTTCTTCTATAGGAAATTTTGCCAATTGTTTTTTTCTATAATAAATTTTGTCAATATTTTTTTATAGAAAATTTAGTCAAAAATTGTGTTCTATCGAAAATTTTGTCAATTTTTTTTTTGCTTAAACAATTTTGTCAAATTTTTTTTCTATAGAAAATTATCTCAAAACTTACTTCTATACAAAATTTTGTTAAATTTCGTTTCTTAGAAAATGTTGTCAAATTTTTATACCCTCCATCATAGGATGGGGGTATATTAACTTTGTCATTCCGTTTGTAACACATCGAAATATTGCTCTAAGACCCCATAAAGTATATATATTCTGGGTCGTGGTGAAATTCTGAGTCGATCTGAGCATGTCCGTCCGTCCGTCCGTCTGTTCAAATCACGCTAACTTCCGAATGAAACAACCTATCGACTTGAAAATTGGTACAAGCAGTTGTTATTGATGTAGGTCGGATGGTATTGAAAATGGGCCATATCGGTCCACTTTTACGTATAGCCCCCATATAAACGGACCCCCAAATTTGGCTTGCGATTGCTCTAAGAGAAGCAAAATTCATCCGATCCGGCTGAGATTTGGAACATGGTGTTAGTATATGGTCTCTAACAACAATGCAAAAATTGGTCCATATCGGTCCACTTTTACGTATAGCCCCCATATAAACCGATCCCCCGATTTCGCTTGCGGAGCCTCTAAGAGAACCAAATTTCCTCCGATCCGGCTGGAATTTGGTACATGGTGTTAGTATATGGTCTGTAACAACCATGCAAAAATTGGTCCATATCGGTCCATAATTATATATAGCTCCCATATAAACCGATCCCCCGATTTGGCTTGCGGAGCCTCTAAGAGAAGCAAATTTCATCCGATCCGGCTGAAATTTGGTACATGGCTTTGGTATATGTTCTCTAATGACCATGCAAAAATTGCTCCATATCGGACCATAATTATATATAGCCCCCATATAAATCGATCCCCAGATTTGACCTCCGGAGCCTCTTAGAGGAGCAAAAGTCATCCGATCCGATTGAAATTTTGTCCGTGGTGTTAGTATATGGTCTCCAACAACCAAGCCAAAATTGGTCCATATCGGTCCATAATTATATATTGCCCCCATATAAGCCGATCCCAAGATTTGACCTCCAGAGCCTCTTAGAGGAGCAAAATTCATCCGATCCGGCTGAAATTGGGTACGTGGTGTTAGAATATGGTCTCTAACAACCATGCAAGAATTGGTCCATATCGGTCCATAATTATATATAGCCCCCATATAAATCGATCCCCAGATGTGTCCTTGGAGGAGCAAAATTCATCCGATCCGGCTGAAATTTGGAACGTGGTGTTAGAATGTGGTCTCCAACAAACACGCAAGAATTGGTCCATATCGGTCCATAAATTTATATAGCCCCATATAAACCGTTCCCCAGATTTGATCTCCGGAGCCTCTTAGAGGAGCAAAATTCATCCGATACGGTTGAAATTTGCAACGTGGTGTTAGTATAAGGTCGCTACGAAACCCTGCCAAAATTGGTCCATATCGGTCTATAGTTATATATAGGTGATCCCCAATCACACAAAAATTGGTCCTTATCGGTGCATAATCATGGTTGCCACTCGAGCCAAAAATAATCGACCAAAATTTAATTTTTATAGAAAACATTGTCAAAATGTTATTTCTATAGAAAATTTTGAAAAAATTTTATTTCTATAGAAAATTTTGTAAAAAATTTATTTCTATAAAAACGTTGTCAAAATTTTATTTCTATAGAACATTTTGTCAAAATTTTATTTCTATAGAAAATTTTTTTCAAATTTTACTTCTATAGAAAATGTTGTCAAAATTTTATTTTGTCAAAATTTTATTTCTATAGAAACTTTAAACTTAATTATATACGTATTTAATCGGCCTTTTTTAGTTTAATATATACCACGTATGGACTATGTGGCATATATTACGGTGTTAGGAAGTTTTATGATACCTTGTCATCGGCAAGTGTTACCGCAACCCAAATAATTCGATTGTGGATGACAGTCTTCAGTAGAAGTTTCTACGCAATCCATGGTGGAGGCTACATAAGCTTCGGCATGGCCGAACTTACGGCCGTATATACTTGTTTTTCTATAGAAAATTGTGTCAAAATTATTTTCTATAGAATATTTTGCCAAAATATTTTTCTTTATACTTTGTCCAATTTTTTTCTAAAGAAAATTGTATTTCAATAAAAATTAAAGTACATAGCTAAATATTCCTAAATATTTATATCTAACAATATCTACCAAAATATCAAGTATTCTACCAATCTACCTTGTAACTATGCCTAAGCTAACCTAACCTTCCAAGAGCTCAGCGATGCATATAAAAAGGTAACTGGAAAGAGTCAAGCAGTTGATTCGATAGCTTACCTTTGAATGTCATAATTTACGCCAAAATTGTTGTTATTTCTGACATTTTATGCTTTTGAACATTGAAATTAAAAAATATAGCACTCTATTTTATAGCAATAAATATCAGCTGCCCTGTATATGGGAGCTGTAAACAATATTTAAGGCTGCTCTTTTTGCATTGTATTAACACTATATTCTAATCACAATGGACTGAATAGCCTATGCGAGGCTGAATCAAATCGGGCTACTACTTTAACCTAATACTCTATTCCATATTTCATGAAAAAGGGATGAAAATTGTAGATTTTCTATGATCAAAACCTAACGTCAACGAGAAAATTTTGTGGCGCCTAAAAATATGCACCATTATTGTATGTTAAGTATAAAGAGCAATATTACATTTTTTAACCCAATATATTTGTGAGATTTTTACGCCATTGAAAAATAGAAAATGCGCTAAGGCGATCATGAACTTACCTGATCGGTGATGAAACGTATTTCCTTTAATATTAAACTTAATTCGTATTCCGTTTGAGTTTTAATGCAGGTATGATGCGTTACGGCATCCGGCATTCGAGTACTGCCAATGGGACCAATGCTGCCATCGTCACCTTGCCTATAAAAACCAGAGAGAAAAAGTTGATAATTATTCCATAAACAAATGAAAGCGAGACGTGGTATTACAAATTCTCTAAATACCCATAAACAGTACGATAGAAAGCAGGATTATGGGGCAAAGTGCCACCCGGTGTCATGGGTCGTACATTACGGAAATCGTCATCAATATCCAAGACATTAGCCAATAAAGACTTTGAAGAGCTAGAGTGTGTATAAATATGTTTTTTCAAAGGGAAACAAATGAAACAATTTTAATTTTTATTTTTTTAATAAAAAAGAGTAAAATAAAACTACACTTATTACAAATAAAAATTTTTAAAATTTTTTTTTTTTTTGTACAAAAATATTTAAGTTCTTCCTACCGCTCTTTTAATTCCACATCAGATAGGATCTGATGCTTCCTCTCCGAGGATGTATCCGAACATGGGGTCGATGTGAAATCCATTATGATCGGTCTACCTGGTCGGTGCATGCGTAATATCCATGGTAACCAACATAGAAATACCACACGTATCTATGTTTTCCCGTTTTATAAGGTGGACATAATGGCCACGACATGGTGTGTGTGGGTGGATAGTCGTAATCGGATGGGGGCCACAATATTTCATTTCATTGTTGAGCGTAGAAATTTTTTTGTATTTGGTGGTATAGGGGGGCAGAATTTTCATAAAAAAACAATTTCGTGTTGTTTTTATTTGTTGGTATAGTAAAGAAACATCATTAGTAAACATCAGTACTTTTTAGAGATGCATTAATAAAAAATTTTTTGTTTAAGCATGATTCGTGAGATACATTTATTTAATTTTTTTTTGGTTTTTAGTGAATGAAGCATCAAAGATTTGATTTTTTTCTATTTATTTCATATGGATTTGAGCACGAAATGAAGGGTCTGATTTAGTTTCATGAAACCTTTTTCTTGTGTGGTCAAGAAAAAAAAGGGTGAAATGATTTCATTGGAATTTTCGTATTATTTATTTTTTAAATTTTTGTTTGGGTAAGTTTTGTTAGTATATTAATTTTTGGGATTTTAAGCACCTAGATTGAGTGAAAGAGGTCATCGCTTGAAATCAACTTATGGCAATATTGTTTAATTTTTTTGCTGTTTTTTTTATTTAACAAATATACACAGATGGTTATTAAAAACAAAACACACTCGCACACATACACACAAATTACGCATGCAAAATTAAAAGGAAAGGAATATAGTTTTACCAAAAAAAAAAAAAATCGACTTTAAGCGAGTTTATGTTTAATTTTATTATTTGAATAAGCTTTAGCAGAAAACACAGGCGTTTGGATTTTTGTAAGTTAATATTTTCAATTTTAAAAAATTTTTCTTAAAAATAGGATACATGTCTTTACATTTAATAACTAAAAAAAAAAGGGAAAATCCAATAAAATAAATTTTAATATATTTTCAATACTTTTTTATATCTGCGGCACTTAATAAATAAATACATTTCAATAAGTCCTTTAAACTATAATTTATTTAAGGAAAAGACGTTGTATGTAAAATAATGATTTAAACGAATACCGAAGCCGAATGTCCTAAATTTATTTGCCCAAAATATTGCAACAAATGTATAAAAAAGCATTAACATAATTTTTAAACATACTTAAAACTTTTTCCAAAATATTGTTTTTGAAAAAATGTTCTATTTAAATAACATTTTGACAAAAATTTCTATAGAAATAAAAATTTTATAAAAATTGCTACAGAAATAAAATTTTGACAAAATTTTCTATAGAAATAAAATTTTGACAAAATTTTCTATAGAAATAAAATTTTCACAAAATTTTCTATAGAAATACAAATTTTGACAAAATTTTGTATAGAAATAAAATTTTGACAAAATTTTCTATAGAAATACAAATTTTGACAAAATTTTGTATAGAAATAAAATTTTGACAAAATTTTGTATAGAAATAAAATTTTGACAAAATTTTCTATGGAAGTAAAGCCTTGACAAAAATTTCTATAGAAATAAGAATTTTATAAAAATTGCTACAGAAATAAAATTTTGACAAAATTTTCTATAGAAATACAATTTTGACAAAATTTTCTATAGAAATACAATTTTGACAAAATTTACTATAGAAATAAAATTTTGACAAAATTTTCTATGGAAGTAAAGCTTTGATAAAATTTTCTATAGAAATAAAATTTTGACAAAATTTTCTATAGAAATAAAATTTTGACAAAATTTTCTATGGAAGTAAAGCTTTGATAAAATTTTCTATAGAAATAAAATTGTGACCAAATTTTCTATAAAAATAACATTTTAAAAAAATTTTTAAAGATATAAAATTTTGACAAAATTTTTTATAGAAATAAAAGTTTGATAAAATTTCCTATAGAAGTAAAATTTTAACAAAAATTTTATTTAGAAATAAAATTTTGACAAATTTTTTTATATAAATAAAATTTTGACAAAAATTTCTAACAAATAAAATTTTGGCATAATTTTCATAGAAATAATATTTTCGCAAAATTTTCAATAGAAGTAAAATGTTGACAAAATTTTCTTTCGATATAAAATTGTTACAAAATTTTCTATAGAAATAAATTTTTGACAAAATTTTCTATGAAAATCTATGAAAAATATGACAAAATTTTTTATAGAGTTAAAATTTTCTATAGAAATAAACTTTTGATAAAGTTTTCTATAGATATCAAAATTTGACTAACTTTTCTATAGAAACAAAATTTTTATAAAATTTGCTATAGACACAAAACTTTGACAAAGCTTATAATAGATATAAAATTTTGCCAAAATTTTCTATGGAAATAAATTTTTGACAAAATTTTCTATGGAAATCAAATTTTGACAAAATTTTCTATGGAAATCAAATTTTGACAAAATTTTCTATGGTAATCAAATTTTGACAAAACTTTCAAAAAAAAAAAATAATGCTCTAGAAATAAAATGTTGACAAAATTTTCTATAGAAATAACATTTTGACAACATTTTTCATATAAATAAAATTTTGACAAAATTTTCTATAGGTATAACATTTTGACAAAATTTTCTGTAGATATAAAATTTTGACAACATTTTCTATACTAATAAAATTTTGATAACATTTGCTGTATAAATAAAATTTTCTATAGGTATAACATTTTGACAAAATTTTCTGTAGATATAAAATTTTGACAATATTTTCTATATTAATAAAATTTTGATAACATTTGCTGTATATATAAAATTTTGACATTATTTGTTATATAAATAAAATTTTGATAATATTTTCCATATAAATAAAATGTTGAAAAAATTTTCTATACAAATAGAATTTTAGCAAAATTTGCTATAGAAATATAATTTTGACAAAGTTTTCTATAGAAATAAAATCTTGACATAATTTGCTACAAATATAACATTTTGACAAAATCTACTATATAAAAATATGTAGGGTTTTCCTTCCTGTCGCAATAACTCCTGAATGCACGAACCGATTTCCACGATTTTGCATCCTTTGGAAAGGTCTTGGACTCCGTGAGGTTTATAGCAAACAAAATTCAAGAAAAGTTTCAACGGGAAAGCGGAAAAAATTTTTTTTTATATACATCGTCATCTGTAATGGAACTCCAGAACGCACGAACCTAAATCCATGGTCTTGCATTCGTTGGAAAGATCTCGGGCTCTGTGAGGTTTGTAACAAAGAAAAGTCAAGAAGAGCTTCAACGGAAAAGCGGGAAGATCTTTTTTTACATACAGCGCAAATTACAAAATTTTATATTTTGAATTTATCGCAGTTGCTTTTGTTATAAAATAATTTTATTTTTTCACATGAAAAATGTTCGGAAAACGTAGAAGGTAATCATGTGGTGAAAATGGGGTACCTCATTTTTTGATATCTGGTGGGAGAGGGGGACATCTCCCTTGCCCGACTTTTTCAAAATTGGGCCAAAGTTCTCTGATTTGGGTGAAATTTCCAAGGAATGTTAGGGGTAATGTCTTGGCAAAGACCAGCTACTTTATTTTTCGATATTTGGTTGCGGAGGTGGACCACCCCTTTATACGATTTTTGTTTAAAGTACAGTAAAAACAAAAATTCTCTGATATACTTGATATTTAAAGAAAACACGCCGTGAGGTTATGAATTTATTATGGGGTACCTGATTTTTAAATATTGAAGAGGCGTCTAGACAAAGAACAGCTATTTAATTTTTCGATGTTTGGTCGAGGAGGGTCCTTCCCTTTGTCCGATTTTTTTTTAAAGTACAGTGAAAAAACTAAAAACTTGGAGGAGATTATTGGAATTATATGAGGTATTTGTTTTTTAATATTAGGTCGGGGAAAAATAAAAAGGGCACAGGGAGACCTCATTTCTCCTCAAGTACATACCGTGAAACAATTGAACTTTTCCAATTTACTTGAAATTTACAGAGGATGTGTGGTAGGTTATATTATTATAATGGATATCTGATTTTGTGATATTCGGAAGGGAAGATGGATCTCCCCTTGCCCTGCTGTTTAAAAATTTGCATACAGTTTGCTTGAGATTTTTTGGGACGTCTACACAAAATACGCTATATCATTTTTCGATATTGGGACTGGGAGGGAGACCTCCTCTGAAACTGAAAAAAAACTAGAATTATCAAGTTTACTTGAAATTTACAAAAGCCGTAGGGGAAGGTTCCCAGCAAAAACTCCTATTACCAGGTATGAGTACAAGTATGCCTGCGCCAAATTGGTAACAACTTCCTCGTACATATATCAGTAGTAATACTTTTACACGGGCATGACATTGGAGGAAAGTACTTCCGTGCAAGCATACCAGCAGTTGAAAAATAAGTACTTCTTCGCATGCATACCAGCTCTCCGAAAATAATATCTTTACCATAAAGATACCCAAAAAGTGCGAACTCACCCCTGTTGTATTGTAATCCAACACACTATACCACGCCACTCCACGACATGGATCTATTCAATGATGTTATTTTGTAATATAAATTATGTACCATACAACTTTAGAAAACAAAGGTATATTTTATTGGCAATTTTTTTCTGAAATGTAATCTGGCAATACTTATCGCTACTATAAACGGTGCCCACTGTAGAGCCGAACCCGGTCCTCAAGATATGATTTTGATTACCGGTATTAATAGAAAGAATCACTTTTTGCCTACACAGGTAAGTTATTATTTTTAAATCCCAGGTAATACTGCAAGTAGTAACTTTTTGATTACCGGTATTACTGAAATAATCACTAGTGCTTACCCAGTTTTTGCTGGGTTATGAAATCAATATGGTGTGCTTGATTTTTTGGTATTTGGACGAGAACCTTCTCCTTAATCCACACTACGAAACTTGAAGGAAAGTTTACAGATTTTCTTGGAATTTGCGTAGAAAGTGACATCCCTTTACAAAAAAACAGAGCAAAATCTAACCTTTTCCGATTTACTTCAAATTGGGATTTTTCGATGTCTGGTTGGGGAAGGGGATTAGCGAAGTTGGGTAGTTTGTGAAATAAATATAGGCTTCGTGAATTTACGATATCTGGTCGGGGAGGAGCAAAGGAGAGAGTTCCTTTTTGCCCTATTTTATGCAAATAGAAAGTAGAGGATTATCGATAAATGAGAACTCGGTACATAATTTTATGATTTTTACACAGGCTTCTGCTAAACTTTTTTAAGTAAAAAACTTAAATTTACATGAAGTTAAGAGGCAACGTCAACTTCATGCTTCATTTTCCGGTATATGTTTGGGAAAGGTATGTTCTCCGTGTCCAACACTTTAACAAATGTTAATATGGTAAATTTTTAAATACTTTTACTTTTTCTGATTTATTGGACGGTACGAGTATGTTGAGGAGATGTATACCTTCCCTTGACAAACCACGCTTGAAATTCACAAGAAATGTAGATGATTGTCAAACGATTTGAAGAATGTCCAACAGAACAATTAAAAAACAAAAAAATGTTTGAAAGGGAACGCCCCTACCCGACGTTCATTAAGCCGGTCCGTTTTACATCTGCATAACCGCCCTATTTCTGTATATAAACGAAGATGCAAGTAGTCCGATTTTTTGGAAATGTACGGGACACGTATGTGGAAGCCATGGAGTGATTAATCTGTACTTCAGTTCTCTTTAAAAGAGTTCCAATCTCTTCGAATTTGTTTTCAGATCGACGGATATAGTTGACTAAGTTAACGAAAATATCCTTCGGGAGGCGCAGCGAAGCGGGCCGGGTTATGCTAGTTTTTTTATGTAAATAAAATTTTGGCAAAATTTTCAATAAAAGTAAAATTTTGACAAAATTTTCAATAAAAGTAAAATTTTGACAAAATTTTCAATAAAAGTAAAATTTTGACAAAATTTTCTATAGATATATAGGGTGATTCTTTTGAGGTTAGGATTTTCATGCATTAGTATTTGACAGATCACGTGGGATTTCAGACATGGTGTCAAAGAGAAAGATGCTCAGTATGCTTTGACATTTCATCATGAATAGACTTACGATCTGCCACAACGTCGAATTTTCAGTGAATGGGCCCTAGAAAAGTTGGCAGAAAATCCGCTTTTTTATCGACAAATTTTGTTCAGCGATGAGGCTCATTTCTGGTTGAATGGCTACGTAAATAAGCAAAATTGCCGCATTTGGAGTGAAGAGCAACCAGAAGCCGTTCAAGAACTGCCCATGCATCCCGAAAAATGCACTGTTTGGTGTGGTTTGTACGCTGGTGGAATCATTGGACCGTATTTTTTCAAAGATGCTGTTGGACGCAACGTTACGGTGAATGGCGATCGCTATCGTTCGATGCTAACAAACTTTTTGTTGCCAAAAATGGAAGAACTGAACTTGGTTGACATGTGGTTTCAACAAGATGGCGCTACATGCCACACAGCTCGCGATTCTATGGCCATTTTGAGGGAAAACTTCGGAGAACAATTCATCTCAAGAAATGGACCGGTAAGTTGGCCACCAAGATCATGCGATTTGACGCCTTTAGACTATTTTTTGTGGGGCTACGTCAAGTCTAAAGTCTACAGAAATAAACCAGCAACTATTCCAGCTTTGGAAGACAACATTTCCGAAGAAATTCGGGCTATTCCGGCCGAAATGCTCGAAAAAGTTGCCCAAAATTGGACTTTCCGAATGGACCACCTAAGACGCAGCCGCGGTCAACATTTAAATGAAATTATCTTCAAAAAGTAAATGTCATGGACCAATCTAACGTTTCAAATAAAGAACCGATGAGATTTTGCAAATTTTATGCGTTTTTTTTACAAAAATGTTATCAAGCTCTTAACAAATCACCCTTTAAAACTGTGACAAAATTTTCTATAGAAATAAAATTTTGACAAAAGTTTTTATAGAAATAAAATGTTCTATAGGTATAAAATTTTGACAAAATTTTCTATAGAAATAAAACTTTGACAAAATTTTCTATAGAAATAAAATTTTGACATAAATTTCTATAGAAATAAAATTTTGACAAATTTTTCGATAAAAATAAAATTTTTTATTTCGTAGTTTATTGGTAAAATGTGTTCCAAATTTATAGATATGGGTAGATTAGTTTTCGCTGTCCGCAAGCCAAATCTGGCAGTTGGTTTACCAAATGTACCAAATTTCAGCCGGAGCGGATGAAATTTGCTTCTCTGAGAGGCTCCGCAAGCCAAATCGGGGGATCGGTTTATATGGGGGCTATATATAATTATGGACCGATGTGGACCAATTTTTGCATGGTTGTTACAGACCATATAACATACTAACACCATGTACAAAATTTCAGCCGGATCGGATGAGATTTGCTTCTCTTAGAGGATCCGCAAGCCAAATTTGGGGTTCCGTTTATATGGGGGCTATACGTTAAAGTGGACCGATATGACCCATTTGCAATACCATCCGACCTAGATCAATAACAACTACTTGTTCCTAATTTCAAGCCGATAGCTTGTTTCGTTCGGAAGTTAGCGTGATTTCAACAAACGGACGGACATCGCTAGATCGACTCATAAATTCTCCACAACCTAGATTTTATAAGTTATGGGGTCTGAAGCCAATATTTCGATGTGTTACAAACGGAATCATAAAGTTAATATACCATCCTATGGTGGGGAGTACAAATATTAATTGTATCAATTGCCGTTGGTGGTTGATATTATTACAGTGCATGAAGAACTGTTAATTAGAACTAAATTGGAAAAATTTTTTCCTGTGTATCGTAATGAATTGTGTCTTCCACAAATTCGTGCCACAGAAACTCATAAACGATTTAACAGCACTTTAAAATTATCACAAGCATTTTCTTAAACCAAAATTGGTTAATCAAAAATAATATTTAATCTTATAAAATATTGACAAACATTTACTATTATTGCTGGTGACAAAGACCTGCCATTTCCAGATTACATTATACTCCTGTGCATTCTTTTTTGCTTTATGGTGGTTATTCGGTTATGGTGGAATAATGGCAATATATGAAATGTCGTTGACACATGCAATATAATGATAAAAGCCTGCATGGCTGCCTGCATCTCTGAACATCATGAGTCATCCAACAGACTTTTGTTGTTCAAAGTACAGTGCAATTTTTTTTTTTTGGTTTTCTTGTCAGAGTTTTTACCATCATTACCTGATACAGCTGCAATATTTTCTTAATGCATTTTCATTTGTAATGAAACAATTTTTTTATATCCATTGCATTTTCAATTTGCGGTTTAATTAATGGTTTTATAATTATTTCAACTTCTTGTTATTTTTCGTTTTCGTTTAATATACATGGTCAGTCATCCCGATGGTACCATGTGCATGCAGTTTTTCTGAATTAAATTGAAATGTTTTCGTTTCATTATAATCATTGGAAAATTTTATTTATTTAAAGAAATGCTAAATGTTTATATTTACAATTTAAGAAAGTTTATCATTCAAACATTTTTTGTAAACGAATTTTGAATTTCCGTCCGTCCGTCTGTAGAAATAGAAGGATAGAAGCTATCGACTTGAAACTTGCACGAGTAGTTGTTATTGATGTGGATTGGATGGTATTGCAAATGGGCCAAATCTTACCGACCCCCAGTTTTGGCTTGTGGTTCGCCCTTGAGAAGAAAACTTCATCCGATTCATGACGTTTGGTACATAGTTCCAGTATATGACCTCTAACAACAGTGCAAAAATCGGTTTATATCGGTCAGATTTGATTTCCGGAGCAGATAAAAAACTACAAAACAAAACAAGTAAGGAAAGTCTAAAGTCGGGCGGGGCCGACTATATTATACCCTGCACCACTTTGTAGATCTAAATTTTCGATACCATATCACATCCGTCAAATGTGTTGGGGGCTACATATAAAGATTTGTCCCAAATACATACATTTAAATATCACTCGATCTGGACAGAATTTGATAGACTTCTACAAATCTATAGACTCAAAATTTAAGTCGGCTAATGCACTAGGGTGGAACACAATATTAGTAAAAAAATATGTGAAACATTCTGAATCTGAAGCAATTTTAAGGAAACTTCGCAAAAGTTTATTTATGATTTATCGCTCGATATATATGTATTAGAAGTTTAGGAAACTTAGAGTCATTTTTACAACTTTTGGACTAAGCAGTGGCGATTTTACAAGGAAAATGTTGGTATTTTGACCATTTTTGTCGAAATCAGAAAAACATATATATGTGAGCTATATCTAAATCTGAGCTGATTTCAACCAAATTTGGCACGCATAGCAACAATGCTAATTCTACGCTCTGTGCAAAATTTCAACTAAATCGGATTTAAAAATTGGCCTCTGTGGTCATATGAGTGTAAATCGGGCGAAAGCTATATATGGGAGATATATCTAAATCTGAGCTGATTTCAACCAAATTTGGCACGCATAGCAACAATGCTAATTCTACTCTCTGTGCAAAATTTCAACTAAATCGGAGTTAAAAATTGGCCTCTGTGGTCATATGAGTGTAAATCGGGCGAAAGCTATATATGGGAGATATATCCAAATCTGAACCGATTTCAACCAAATTTGGCACGCATAGTTACAATGCTAATTATACTCCCTGTGCAAAATTTCAACTAAATCGGAGTTAAAAATTGGCCTCTGTGGGCAAATGAGTGTAAATCGGGCGAAAGCTATATATGGGAGATATATCTAAATCTGAACCGATTTCAACCAAATTTGGCACGCATAGTTACAATGCTAATTCTACTCCCTGTGCAAAATTTCAACTAAATCGGAGTTAAAAATTGGCCTCTGTGGGCAAATGAGTGTAAATCGGGCGAAAACTATATATGGGAGATATATCTAAATCTGAACCGATTTGGCTGATATTTTGCAAGTTTTTCGAGACCCATAAAATATTCGGATGTACGGAATTTGAGGAAGATCGGTTGATACACACGCCAATTATGACCAGATCGGTGAAAAATATATATGGCAGCTATATCTAAATCTGAACCGATTTTTTCCAAAATCAATAGGGATCGTCTTTGAGCCGAAACAAGACCCTATACCAAATTTTAGGACAATCCGACTAAAACTGCGAGCTGTACTTTGCACACAAAAATACATCAACAGACAGACAGACAGACAGACAGACAGACAGACAGACAGACGGACATCGCTAAATCGACTCAGAATTTAATTCTAAGCCGATCGGTATACTATTTCTTGGCGTTACATACAAATGCACAAACTTATTATACCCCGTACCACAGTAGTGGTGAAGGGTATAAAAAATTATGCCAAACAAAAAAAAAATAATTTAGTCAACATTTTATTTCTACAGAAAATTTTGTCAAAATTTTATTTCTAGAGAAAATTGTGTCAAAATTTTATTTCTATAGAAAATTATGTTTATATCTACAAACACATTTTGTAAAAATTCTACAAATAAATTTTGTCAACATTTTTAGAAAATTTGGCAAATTTTTATTTCTATAGAAAATTTTGTCAAAATTGTATTCTATAGAAAATGTTGTCAACATTTTATTTCTACAGAAAATTTTATAAAATTTTATTTCTATAGAAAATTTTGTCAAAATTTTATATATACAGAAAATTTTGTCAAAATTTTATTTCTATAGAAAATTTTGCCAAAATTTTATTTCTGTAGAAAATTTGGCAAAATTTTATTTCTACAGAAAATGTTGTAAAATTTTTTTATTTCTATAAAAAAGTTTGTTAAAACTTTTCTTTTTATTTCTATAGAAGATTTTGTCAAAATTGTATTCTATAGAAAACTTTGTCAACAATTTTATTTTTATAGAAAATTTTGTCAAAATTTTATATCTACAAACAAATTTTGTCAAAATTCTACAAATAAATTTTGGCAAAATGTTTAGAAAATTTGGCAAATTTTTATTTCCATAGAAACTTTTGTCAAAATTGTATTCTATAGAAAATTTTGTTAAAATTTTTTGTCAAAATTTTATTTCTATAGAAATTTTTTGTAAAATTTTTTTATGTCAACAATTTATTTCTACAGAATATTTTGTCAAAATTTTATTTCTACAGAAAATTTTATTTCTATAGAATTTTTTTCAAAATTTTATTTCTATAGAACATTTTGTCAAAATTTTATTTCTACTGAAAATTTTGTCAACATTTTATTTATACAGAAAATTTTGTCAAGATTTTATTTCTATGGAAAATTTTGACAAAGTTTTATTTCTAAAGAAAATTTTGTCAAAATTTTATGTCTATAGAAATTTTTGTAAAAATTTTATTTCTATAGAAATTTTTGTAAACATTTTATTTCTATAGAAAATTTTGTCAAAATTGTATTCTATAGAAAATTTTATCAACAATTTTATTTCTACAGAAAATTTTATAAAAATTTTATATCTACTAACAAATTTTGTCAAAATAATTTTTCTATAGAAAATTTGGCAAATTTTTATTTCTATAGAAAATTTTGTCAAAATTGTATTCTAAAGAAAATTTTATCAACATTTTATTTCTACAGAAAATTTTATAAAATGTTATTTCTATAGAAAGTTTTGTCAAAATTTTGTACGTACAGAAAAATTTGTAAAAATTTTATTTCAACAGAAAACTTTCTCAACATTTTATTTATACAGAAAATTTTGTTAAAAATTTATTTGTTGTTGTTTTTTTATTTCAGATTAAAACCATACATTGACGAAACTACAAGTGTAGCTTAACCAACAGAGGAAAAACTGAAATAAAAAACTAACAACAATGCTTAAAGAACAAAACCAACAATAACAAAACAAAACGAATGGAACATTTTATTTTTATAAAAATTGTGTCCAAATTTTATTCTATAGAAAATATTGTAAAAACTTTATTTATACAGAAAATTTCGTCAAAATTTTATTTCTATAGAAAAGTTTGTCAAAATTTTATTTCTATAGAAAAGTTTGTCAAAATTTTATTTCTATAGAAAAGTTTGTCAAAATTTTATTTCTATAAAAAATTTTGGCAAAATTTTATTTCTCCAGAAAATTTTGTCAATATTTCATTCCTACAGAAAATTAAGTCAACATTTTATTTCTACAGAAAATTATGTTAACAATTTATTTCTACAGAATATTTTGTCAAAATTTTATTTTTACAGAAAATTTTATTTCTATAGAAAATTTTGTCAAAATTTTATGTCTATAGAAATTTTTGTAAAAATTTTATTTCTATAGAAATTTTTGTAAACATTTTATTTGTATAGAAAATTTTGTCAAAATTTTATTTCTATGGAAAATTTTGTCAAAGTTTTATTTCTATAGAAAATTTCGTCAAAATTTTATGTCTATAGAAATTTTTGTAAACATTTTATTTCTATAGAAAATTTTGTCAAAATTGTATTCTATAGAACATTTTATCAACAATTTTATTTCTACAGAAAATTTATATCTACAAACAAATTTTGTCAAAATAATTTTTCTATAGAAAATTTGGCAAATTTTTATTTCTATAGAAAATTTTGTCAAAATTGTATTCTAAAGAAAATTTATCAACATTTTATTTCTACAGAAAATTTTGTCATCATTTTATTTCAACAGAAAATTTTCTCAACATTTTATTTATACAGAAAATATTTTCAAAATTTTATGTCTATCAAAATTGTGTCCAAATTTTATACTATACAAAATTTTGTAAACATTTTATTTATACAGAAAATTTTGTAAAATTTTTTTTTTTATAAAAAACTTTTTTTTTAATGAAAAGTTTTGTCAAAATTGTAATTCTGCACAATATTTTGTCAAATATTTATTTCTATAGAAAATATTGTCAACATTTTATTTCTACAGAAAATTTTGTCAAAATTTTATTTCTATAGAAATTTTGTCAAAATTTTATATCTACAGAAAATTTTGTCAAAATTTTATTTCTATACAAAATTTAGTCAAAATTTTATTTTATTTTATTTTATTTTGTCAAAATTTAATATCTTCCAAAAATTTGGTCAACATTTTATTTCTACAGAAAATCTTGTCAAAATTTTATTTCTATACAAAGTTTTGTCAAAATTTTATTTCTGTAGAAAATTTTGTCAACGTTTACAAGCCTAAAAATTTTTGATATAGACGTCAATAGACTTCAGCAAGGACTTATCTTTTCTGCCACAATATTATTCATGTATGCGTGAGTATGAGTTTGAATAGCTGGCCATTATGGATCACAACCATAGCAAAGTGTACTTGAATGCATTTCACAATTGGTAAAATCCATTACTCAATTACAGTAGAAATACCGAAATATTCTTCATACGTCTCAAAAGAAGTATTACTTAAGGAAATGAGTAGAATAGGGGAAAAATACGAAATATTTATTAAAAGTAAAGTTTATCGACCCAAAGTCGATATACCATGTAGGACTAGCCTTTGCCAAGGACTGGATATTTAACACTATGTGATTATTTTCCTTTGTTCAAGAACTTTAACCCTTTATTAAAGTTTTTGTTTTTATGTACACAGAGTAAATCCTGATAGGATTTACGTGCAAGTCCTTAATTTTTTCTTAATCGCCATTTTCCATTCGTTTTTTTGTTATGGTTGGTCTACCTCTTAATGCAATCTGCTTATCTTGGTACTTTCCAGTAACTTTGTTTCTTTACTGCTTTCGCTTGCATTACCACAATTTTCTGCCACATAATTCACTGCAGCAAGTGCGAATGACTGAAATTGACTAAATGAAAATAAAAGAAGTTTTCTGATTATAAAAATATTCCATTTTTAATATGGCAGCTTATTATGGATTTGTGTAATTTTAATTAAATTTAACAAAAATTAATAAATGTATAAGCATAGATTATTGCGATATCCCAAAAAATATTATGAGAGTACACTGTAAAAAATGTGTGTCCTAAATATCAACAAATACAAATTTTGTAAAAATTGTATTTCTATAGAAAATTTTGTCAAAATTTTATTTCTACAAAATTTTTGTCAAAATTGTATTTCCGTTGTAAATCTTGTAAAACATTTTTTTCTACAGAAAATTTTGTCAAACATTTTTTTTTTCTACAGAAAATTTTGTCAAACACATTTTTCTTTAGTAAATTTTGTTAAAATTTTATTTCTTTAAAATATTTTGTCAAAATGTTATTTCCATAGAAAATTTTGTCAAAATGTTATTTCTATAGAAAATTTTGTCAAAATTATATTTCTACAGAAAATTTTTTCAAAATTTTTTTTCTATAGAAAATTTATTCAAAATTTTATTTCTATAGAAAATTTTCTTAAAATTTTATTTCAATAGAACATTTTTTCAAAATTTTATTCCCACAGAATATTGTGTCAAAATTTGATTTCTAAAGAAAAATTTTCTCAAAATTTTATTGTTGTAGTAAATTTTGTCAAAATTAGTTTTCTATAAAAAATTTTGTCAAAGTTTTATTTCTATAAAAAATTGTGTCAAAATTTTATTTCTATAGAAAATTTTGCCAAAATTTTATTTCCATAAAAAATTTTGTCAACATTTTATTTCTATAGAAAATTTTGTCATTTTGACATTTTATTTTAATAGAAAATTTTGTTTTTTACTATATAAAATTTTGGCATGCTAACCATTGTGGCTCCCGTTTTAATGTAAAGAATTATTATTTTCGTATTTAATTGATTTTAGAAATTTTCCAAAAAACGAAAACTCCTTAAAAATCTATTTACTTTAATGGCATATAATCGAATGAATTTTCAAATGGTTCTTTTATAGCTTTAGAGAGTTGTACAATGAAGCTTTGGTAGCACTATGAGGTCCTTTGTTCACTTGTATGCAATAGAATATATCGAATAAATCCATAAATTACCAGGATAATTTTGAAAAACAAAGAATACAAATTCAGATTTTGTTTTGCAATGGTGGCTGCTATGGTAGGAGTGCCACACAACCACCTGTAAAACAAAACGTTGTAGAACATCATGCATACTTGCATAACCAATAGATTAGAGGGGGGAGAGAGAGAGAGGAAGAGATTTGTGAGCAGGGTTGCCATTTTGGTCCGATTGAACCAATATTGATTCAAAAAATTATTAATTTTTAAATTTTGTTGGATGGTCGGACCAAATGCAATTTGGTTGGTTTTGGTCCATTTTCGTCAAATCGGTAATTTTTTCAAAATTTTCTATAGAAATAAAGTTTTATCAAAGTATTCTAGATTTGAGGAATTTCCCATAGAAATGAAATTTTGACTAACATTTCTATGGAAAGAAAATTTTGACAAAATTTTCTATAGGAATAAAATTTTGACAAATTTTTCTACAGAAATAAAATATTGACAAAATATTCTATTGAAAAAAAAAAATTTAAAACATTTCTATACAAATAAAATTTTGACAAAATTTTCTATAGAAATAAAATTTTGACAAACTTTTCTATAGGAATAAAATTTTGACAAAATTTTCTATAGAAATAAAATTTTGACAAAATTTTCTATTGAAAAAAAAAATTTAAAACATTTCTATACAAATAAAATTTTGACAAAATTTTCTATGGAAATAAAATTTTGAGAAAATTTTCTATAGAAGTAAAATTTTGACAAAATTTTGTATAGAAATAAAATTGTCTAAATTAACATTTAGACTTATTTTAATAATATTATGTTATTAATAGTTCGAATTAAACGTAATATGAATTATTATGAATTAAAAAAAATGTATCTTTGAAATCCTAAAACTCATTGAAATTACCAAATACTTTAGAGTTATTGTGAATTATCATTTAAAAATATTATATGTATGTAGGTTTCGTGGTAGGCTTAAAGACCTACAAACTTTCTATTGCCCTTTATATCTCAAACGGTGAGCATATTTTAATAAACCCACAAAACCCACAAATTATAACTCTTTATTTTTTACTTCCACTTCTCGGTTTTGCCACATGTCATAATTTCTCAATTACCGAGAAATTATGACCACTGCTTAACATCCACAGCTCTCCTATTGTTAAGGTAACCTCCTGTTGCTCCTCTAACCCACATCATACAGTCCACATTATTTACTCCCGGATTTGGTGTCCACTCATTTCTGTGCCCAGCACCAACGTCGCCAAGCCCCCCCATTTTTTAAACAAAAATGTTGACAAAATTTTCTATAGAAATAAAATGTTACGACAATTTTCTATAGAAATAATATATTACGAAAATTTTCGTTAGAAATGAAATTTTGAGACAATTTTCTATAGAAATAAAATTTGACAAAATATTCTATAGTAATCAATTTGTGGCAAATTTTTCCACAGAAATAAAATTTTGACAAAACTTTCTACAGAAATAAAATTTTGACAAAATATTCTATAGAAATAAAATGTTGACAAAATTTTCTATAGAAATAAAATTTTGAGAAAATTTTCTATAGAAATAAGATCTTGAGAAAATTTTCTATAGAAATAAAATTTTGAGAAAATATTCTATAGAAATAAAATTTGACGAACTATTCCATAGAAATAAAATTTTGAGAAAATTTTCTCTAGAAATAAAATTTTGAGAAAATTATCTTTTTTTATTTTCAGCTTAAAACCATACATTGACTAAACTACAAGTGTAGCTTAACCAACAGAGGAAAAGAATATTTGTCAAATTTATTTGGGCAAAGCCCTATAGACTGCAAGATGGTTGGATGGACGCACGTTTCGGAATTTTCACATTCCTCATCAGCATCCTCTACTTGCAGCAAAACTATCAACCAATTATCAGAATAAATTCAGGCAGTTCATTAAACCCAACAATAAACCACACTTTAACCCTCCGAAAAAAGGCTTTACATTGATAGCCGGCTTATGCCGAAATAAATTCGAAAGAAACATATCTCTTTTCCTATGCCACTGTCAAATCATCGATTTGAGTGCATTTGGCTTGGTTTATTTTTGAGCGTGCTTCCTCTTCTTTTTTCATTCGTTTTGTTTTTTTATTGTTGGTTTTGTTCTTTGAGCATTGTTGTTATTTTTTTTTTATTTTCAGCTTAAAACCATACATTCACTAAACTACAAGTGTAGCCTAACCAACACTTGACATTGTAGTTTTGTCAATTTTGACAAAATATTTTAGAGAAAAAAACAGGAAAAAATTCCTATAAAAATAAAATTTTGACAAAATATTCTATAGAAAAAAATTTTGATACAATTTTCTATAGAAATAAAATTTGACGAAATATTCTATAGAAATAAAATTTTGACAAAATTTTCTATAGAAATAAAATTTTTACAAAATTTTCTATAAAAATACAATTTTGACAAAATATTCTATAGAAAAAAATTTTGACAAAATTTTCTATAGAAATAAAATTTGACGAAATATTCTATAGAAATAAAATGTTGACAAAATTTTCTATAGAAATAAAATTTTGACAAAATTTTCTATAGAAATAAAATTTGACGAAATATTCCATAGAAATAAAATTTTGAGAAAATTTTCTATAGAAATAAAATTTTGACAGAAATTCCTATAGAAGTAAAATTTTGAAAAAATTTTTATAGAAATAAAATTTTGACAACATTTTTATAGAAATAAAATGTTGACAAAATTTTTTATAGAACAATTTTTACAAAATTTTTTATAAAAAAATTTTGACAAATTTTTCTGTAGAAATAAAATTTTGAGACAATTTTCTATAGAAATAAAATTTTGACAAAATATTCTATTGAAAAAAAAAATTGAAAAAAAAAATCTATAGAAATAAAATGTTCACAAAATTTTCTATAGAGATAAAATTTTGACTAAATTTTTTATAGAAATAAAATTTTGACAAAATTTTCTGTAGAAATACAATTTTTACAAAATTTTCTATAGAAATCAAATGTTGACAAAATTTTCTATAGAAATCAAATGTTGACAAAATGTTCTATAGAAATAAAATTTTTGACAAAATTTTCTATTGAAGTAATATTTGACAAGATTTTCTATTCAAATAAAATTTTGACAAACTTTTCTATAAAAATATAATTT
This sequence comes from Haematobia irritans, assembly GCF_050003625.1. Lineage (NCBI taxonomy): Eukaryota > Metazoa > Arthropoda > Insecta > Diptera > Muscidae > Haematobia > Haematobia irritans. The sequence continues at coordinate 22,411,073 of NC_134398.1, forward strand.
TGACAAAATTTGCTATAGAAAATTTTTCAAAAAATTTTCTATAGAAATAAAATTTTGATAAAAATTTCTATAGAAATAAAATTTTTACAAAATATTCTATAGCAAAAAATGTTGACAAAATTTTCTATAGAAATAAAATTCTGACAACATTTTCTATAAAAATTAAATTTTGACAAAATATTCAATAGAAAAAAATTTTGACAAAATTTTTATAGAAATAAAATTTTGACAAAATTTTCTATAGAAGTAAAATTTAGACAAAATATTCTATAGAAAAAAATTTTGACAGAATTTTCTACAGAAATCAAATGTTGACAAAATTTTCAACAGAAATAAAATTTTGACAAAATTTTCTATTGAAGTAATATTTTGACAAGATTTTCTATTTAAATAAAATTTTGACAAACTTTTCTATAGAAAAATAATTTTGACAAAATTTGCTATAGAAAATTTTTCAAAAAAATTTCTATAGAAATAAAATTTTGACAAAATTTTCTATAGAAATAAAATTTTTACAAAATATTCTATAGAAAAAATTTTTGACAAAATTTTCTATAGAAATAAAAGTCTGACAAAATGTGCTATAGAAATAAAATTCTGCCAAATTTTCTATAAAAATTAAATTTTGACAAAATTTTCTATATAAATAAAATTTTGACAAAATTTTCTATATAAATAAAATTTTGACAAAATATTCTATAGACAAAAATTTTGACAAAATTTTCTATAGAAATAAAATTTTGACAAAATTTTCTATAGAAATCAAATGTTGACAAAATTTTCTGTTGAAGTAATATTTTGACAAGATTTTCTATTGAAATACAATTTTGACAAACTTTTCTATAGAAATATAATTTTGACAAAATTGGCTATAGAAAATTTTTCAAAAAAATTTTTATAGAAATAACATTTTGACAAAATTTTCTATAGAAATAAAATTTTGACAAAATTTTCTATAGAAATAAAATTTTTCAAAATATTCTATAGAAAAAAATTTTGACAAAATTTTCTATAGAAAAAAATTTTGACAAAATTTTCTATAGAAATAAAATTTTGACAAAATTTTATACAGAAATAAATTTTTGACAAAATTTTCTATAGAAATAAATTTTTGACAAAACTTTCTATAGAAATCAAATTTTCACAAAATTTTCTATAGAAATAAAATTTTGACAAAATTTTCTATAGAAATAAACTTTTGACAAAATGTTCTATAGAAAAAAATTTTGACGAAATATTCTATAGAAATAAAATGTTGACAAAATTTTGTGTAGAAATAAATTGTTGACAAAATATTCAATAGAAAAAAATTTTGACAAAATTTTTATAGAAATAACATTTTGACAAAATTTTCTATAGAAATAAAATTTTGACAAAATTGTCTATTGAAATAACATTTTTGATAGAAATAAAATTTTGACAAAATTTTTCTATCTATGATATATTTTGGTAATTTGGACAAATGGTTCGCTGGTTCAAATTATGGAAAAATGTTGGTGCAAAAAAATTTCGCTGTGGCAAGACTCTTTGTGAGTGCTCTTTTATGGTTGCTTAAGCTTTAAGATGGGATTCGAAAGAGATAGGCAAAAACATATGGCAGAACACAGACACTGTCACACACACACACATACATACACCCAATCTCTATGAACAATTGTTGATTTTGTTATCTCCTTTCATTTGATTACATGAACAAAAAGGTTTTCGTTTACAGCCAGCATTTCTTCGAATAGTTCCAGATAGTTTTAAGGAATTGTTTCTTTAAGCTCCTTGTTTTTCTTTCGATTCGATTCTTTCGTTTTTAGATATTCTGCAAATGAAAGCTGTAACTTTCTTTTGCTTTCTCAAACATATTTCCTAAGGAAAGAAAAAAAAAACAGAAAAACAATGTGAATGCAATAGAAGTTTTGCATAAAAGTAGAAGAGTACTAAAAGAACTTAGATATGCTATTAGTCATAAATCTTAACAAAGTTAGGCAACAAAAAAGCATAATTTTTCGTTTCTATGGGGAAAGGGAATCAAAGCTAAATGCGTTGCCATGGTTCAGTGCATAGCAAAAAGTTTTACAAAGGGCAATTCAAGAGAATTTTAAATTTGTTTGTGGTCTGTTTTTTTTTGTTAGTGCCGGTATTATGGATTAGTTAAAACTTTATTTGCCAAAGATATTGGATGTCAAATGACCAATCTTAACCCTTTCGACCAGGTCGGTAAAATATATTCCAATAAATTTTAAAAACACCTCCTGCTAATATTTGCTGAAAAATATGGATGACAACTAATTTTTACCGTTTTTTATGATCTTAAGTAGAAAATATTGATTCTCTTTTGCCATCTGATACAAGATATGCGAAGTTTCATCATGTTTTAATTATTTTACATCATACACTGAAAAAAACAGTGAATAGTGAAAAGTCGATTTTAGACTTTCTTTGTAGTTTTATTTTAAACCTACACTCAAAAAAAAAATGAATCCTCTATTTCACTAACGACAAGTTAACTTTATTTTAGTTATTTAGAATTGTTATGTTTGGAGAAAGTTTTCTTTACTCAAAAACATTTGTATACGCTTAAAAAAAAAGTTTACTTGGATCCAAAGAGCTTGAGGATTTTGGTATTGATTCCGAACCAAAGATACGGCTTCTTTCAAAATAAAAATTTAGCAACCCATCTGGCTTTAAATCTAGGATCAATAAATTTAAAATTTAGGATATAGATCTCATTTATCAAATTTTCATTCCCTTTTCGCGGTTTATTAATAAAGGTACTCACGTACAAACAAATGCCAGTTTAAAAATCTAAATTATTAATTCCAAAAAAACTTTGAACCAAAGACGCTAAATCCTCAAAATAAGTCTTAGCCTATATTTGAAGTGTTTTTATCTGTAAAGATTCAATATTTCAGTTAATTTAAGGACAATTTCTTTAAATCAAAAATGTGTTTTTATACCCTCCACCATAGGATGGGGGGTATATTAACTATGTCATTCCGTTTGTAACACATCGAATTATTGCTCTAAATAAGACCCTATAAAGTATGTATATTCTGGGTCGTGGTGAAATTCTGAGTCGATCTGAGCATGTCCGTCCGTCCGTCTGTTGAAATCACGCTAACTTCCGAACGAAACAAGCTATCGACTTGAAACTTGGCACAAGTAGTTGTTATTGATGTAGGTCGGATGGTATTGCAAATGGGCCATATCGGTCCACTTTTACGTATAGCCCCCATATAAACGGACCCCCAAATTTTGCTTGCGATGCCTCTAAGAGAAGCAAATTTCATCCGATCCGGCTGAAATTTGGTACATGGTGTTAGTATATGGTATCCAGCAACCATGCAGGCATTGGTTCCTATCAGTCCATAATTGTAAAGGGTGATTTGTTAAGAGCTTGATAACTTTTTTTTTTAAAAAAACGCATAAAATTTGCAAAATCTCATCAGTTCTTTATTTGAAACGTTAGATTGGTCCATGACATTTACTTTTTGAAGATAATTTCATTTAAATGTTGACCGCGGCTGCGTCTTAGGTGGTCCATTCGGAAAGTCCAATTTTGGGCAACTTTTTCGAGCATTTCGGCCGGAATAGCCCGAATTTCTTCGGAAATGTTGTCTTCCAAAGCTGGAATAGTTGCTGGCCTATTTCTGTAGACTTTAGACTTGACGTAGCCCCACAAAAAATAGTCTAAAGGCGTCAAATCGCATGATCTTGGTGGCCAACTTACCGGTCCATTTCATGAGATGAATTGTTCTCCGAAGTTTTCCCTCAAAATGGCCATAGAATCGCGAGCTGTGTGGCATGTAGCGCCATCTTGTTGAAACCACATGTCAACCAAGTTCAGTTCTTCCATTTTTGGCAACAAAAAGTTTGTTAGCATCGAACGATAGCGATCGCCATTCACCGTAACGTTGCGTCCAACAGCATCTTTGAAAAAATACGGTCCAATGATTCCACCAGCGTACAAACCACACCAAACAGTGCATTTTTCGGGATGCATGGGCAGTTCTTGAACGGCTTCTGGTTGCTCTTCACTCCAAATGCGGCAATTTTGCTTATTTACGTAGCCATTCAACCAGAAATGAGCCTCATCGCTGAACAAAATTTGTCGATAAAAAAGCGGATTTTCTGCCACTGATTTTGGTAATAAAATTCAATGATTTGCAAGCGTTGCTCGTTAGTAAGTCTATTCATGATGAAATGTCAAAGCATACTGAGCATCTTTCTCTTTGACACCATGTCTGAAATCCCACGTGATCTGTCAAATACTAATGCATGAAAATCCTAACCTCAAAAGAATCACCCTTTATATAGCTCCCATATAAACCGTTCCCCAAATTTGTCCTCCGGTGCCTTTTGGAGACGCAAAATTCACCCGATCTGGTTGAAATTTGGTACGTGGTGGTAGTATATGATATTTAACAAACATGCCAAAAGTGGTCCATATCAGTCCATAATCATATATAGCCCCCATATAAACCGATCCCGAGATTTGGTGTTGAGTTGAAATTTGGTACATTGTGCTTGTATATGGCCGTTAACAACCATGCCTAACTAGGTCCATATCGGTCTATAGTTATATATTGACCTGAGATAAACCGATCCCCAATCACACAAAAATTGGTCCATATCAAGTTCATAATTGTATACGTACCGTGCAAAAAGTCCATATCGATTCGTAATTATTTGTAGACTTAACTATACATAACTTTTTGTCTAATATATACCACGTATGGACTAACTCACAATTTAAACAAGTAAGGAAAGTCTAAAGTCGGGCGGTGCCGACTATATTATACCCTGCTCCACTTTGTAAATCCACATGTTCGAGACCATATCACATCCGTCAAATGTGTTGGGGGCTATATAAAGGTTTATCCCAAATACATACATTTAAATATCACTCGATCTGGAAGAATTTGATAGACTTCTACAAAATCTATAGAGTCAAAATTTAAGTCGGTTAATGCACTAGGGTGGAACACAATGTTAGTAAAAAATATGGGAAACGTTTAAATCTGAAGCAATTCTAAGGAAACTTCGCAAAAGTTTATTTATAATTTATCTCTCGATATATATGTATTGGAAGTTTAGGATAATTAGAGTCATTTTTACAACTTTTCGACTAAGCGGTGGCGATTTTACAAGGAAAATGTTGGTATTTTGACCATTTTTGTCGAAATCAGAATAACATATATATTGGAGCTATATCTAAATCTGAACCGATTTCAACCAAATTTGGCACGCATAGCTACAATGCTAATTTTGCTCCCTGTGCAAAATTTCATCTAAATCGGACCAAAAAATTGGCATCTGTGGTCATATGAGTGTAAATCGGCCGAAAGCTATATATGGGAGCTATATCTAAATCTGAACCGATTTCAACCAAATTTAGCACGTATAGCTACAATGCTAATTCTACTAACTGTGCAAAATTTCAACTAAATCGGAGTTAAAAATTGGCCTCTGTGGTCATATGAGAGTAAATCGGGCGAAAGCTATATACGGGAGATATATCTAAATCTGAACCGATTTCAACCAAATTTGGCACGCATAGCTACAATGCTAATTCTACTCTCTGTGCAAAATTTCAACTAAATCGGAGTTAAAAATTGCACTAACTTATAATACCCTGTTCCACAGTGTGGAGTAGGGTATAAAAACGATGTTAAGAATGTTTAAGATACCACAACCCAAGTAATTCGATTGTGTATGATAGTCTTTCGTAGAAGTTTCTACGCAATCCATGGTGGAGGGTACATAAGATTCGGCCTGGCCGAACTTACGGCCGTATATACTTGTTTTACTTTAAGATAATTATCCCTAGTTCAAAGACATGCGACTATAACGGGGGAACGAAAATGTACAAAATTTGTATCCTAAGATTAATGAAAAAATTTTTTGAAGCAAATATTATAAACTTTATTTTAATTAAAATTTCATTATTTTAAAGAAATTTATCCTTCATATTTTGTAAATTTCGCAGCCTAAAATATATGTTGCGATATCTTTAATATCACGAAAATATTTTTATACCCTCCACCATAGGATGGGGGTATATTAACTTTGTCATTCCGTTTGTAACACATCGAAATATTGCTCTAAGACCCCATAAAGTATATATATTCTGGGTCGTGGTGAAATTCTGAGTCGATCTAAGCATGTCCGTCCGTCCGTCTGTCCGGCTGTCCGTCCGTCTGTGGAAATCACGCTAACTTCCGAACGAAACAAGCTATCGACTTGAAACTTGGCACAAGTAGTTGTTATTGATGTAGGTCGGATGGTATTGAAAATCGGCCATATCGGACCACGTTTACGTATAGTCCCCATATAAACCGATCCCCAAATTTGGCTTGGGGAGCCTCCCGGAGAAGCAAAATTCATCCGATCCTGTTGAAATTTGGTACCTGAGGTTAGTATACGGCCTCTAACAACCATGCAAAAATTGGTCCATATCGGTTCATAATTATATATAGCTCCCATATAAACCGATCCCCAGATTTGAACTCCGGAGCCTCTTGGAGGAGCAAAATTCATCCGATCCAATTGAAATTTAGTACGTGGTGTTAGTATATAGTCTCTAACAACCATGCAAAAATTGGTCCATATCGGTTCATAATTATATATAGCTCCCATATAAACCGATCCCCAGATTTGACCTCAGGACCCTCTTGGAGGAGCGAAATTCATCCGATCCAGTTGAAATTTGGTACATGGTGTTAGTATATGGTATCTAACAACCATGCAAAAATTGGTCCATATCGGTCCATAATTATATATAGCAAAAGTCATGCGATGCGGTTGAAATTTGGTACATTTTGGCAATATATGGCCTCTAACAGCCATGTAAAAATTGGTCAATATCGGTCTTTAGTTATATATAGCCGATGACTTATTACACAAAAATTGGTCCATATCGCCAAAAATAATCTACCAAAACTTTATTTCCATAGAAAATTTTGTCAAATTTTATTACTATAGAAAGTTGTGTCAAAATTTCATTTCTATAGAAAGTTTTGTCAAACGTTTATATCTATAGAAATGTTTGTCAAAATTTTATTTTTATAGAAAATTTTGTAAAAAATTTATTTCTGTAGAAAATTTTGTCAACATTTTATTTCTATACAAAATTTTGTCAACATTTTACTTCCATAGAAAATTTTGTCAACATTTTATTTCTATAGAAAATTTTGTCAAGTTTTTATTTCTATAGAAAATTTTGTCAAAATTTTATTTCTATAGACAATTTTGTCAAGTTTTCATTTCTATAGAAAATTTTGTCAAACTATATTATATACGTATTTAATCGGCCTTTTTTTGTTTAATATATACCCCGTATGGGCTAACTTACAATTTAGAAGGCAGTGTTAAAAAGTTTTACGATTCGATTGTGGATGACAGCCTTTAGTAGAAGTTCCTACGCAATCCATGGTGGAGGGTACATAAGATTCGGCCTGGCCGAACTTACGGCCGTATATACTTGTTTTCAGTGTACCCACCACCATACAATTTAGGACCACAAATACACACAAAGAAAATTTCATTAAAAGTCAGCCAACGAAAAATTTTCATTATGTAACGAAACATTTTCGTTAATACAATGAAAATATTCGTTAATAGTACAAAACGTTACGTTAATTTGCAAAAAATTCGTTATATTAACGACAAATTTCGTTGTATTAACGAATTTATTTTATTGGCTGACTTTTAACGACACATTTCGTTAATATAACGAAACTTTTTCTATTAGTGTAGGTGCGACGAAAATTGTGTGTATCGTTCCATGTTTTTGTATAGCCCCCATATAGACCGATCTCAGGATTTTACTTCTTGGGCTTCTAGAAACCATAGTTTTTATCGGATTAGTCTGAAATTGGAAATCTAAATGTATTTTAGGACCACAAAGAGGTATGTTGAAAATGGTGTTTATCGGTCCATATTTTGATATAGCCCCCATATAGGCCGATCTCCCCATTTTACTTTTTGGGCTTCTAGATACCCGCACTTGTATCATTTTCTCCCAATTTCTAGTAAATCGGAGAAGATTAGATTTTGGTACTCTATTTTTTGTAAAGGGACGTCACTTTCCTTCTAGTTCAATAGTGTGGGGCAAGGAGAAGGTTCCTGGCCAAATAAAAAAACAAAATCAATTACACCCTATTGATTTCATAACCTTCCCCTACGGCTTTGTAAATTTCAAGTAAACTTGAGAATTCTAGTTTTTTTCAGTTTTAGAGGATGTCTCCTTCCCGTCCCAATATCGAAAACTGATATAGCGTATATTGTGTAGACGTCCCAGAAAATCTCAAGCAAATTATAAGCAAAATTTTTAAAAAGTGTGGCAAGGGGAGGCCCCTCTTGCCTTCCGAATATTACAAAATCAGATATTCATTATAATAATATAACCTACCCCACATCCTATGTAAATTTCAAGTTAATTGGAAAAGTTTAATTGTTTGAGAATTCTAGTCTTTTTTAAGTTTTAAAGGGGGTCTCCCTGCCGGTCCCAATACCGAAAAATGATATAGCGTATAGACGTCCCAGAAAATCTCAAGCAAATTAAAAGCCCAATTTCCCTTCAGATATCCATTATAATATTATAACCTACCCCATATCCTCTGTAAATTTCAAGTTAATTGGAAAAGTTTAATTATTTGACGGTATGTACATGAAGAGAAAGGAGGTCTCCCTGTACCCTTTTATTTTCCTCGACCAAATATTAAAAAATTATATACCTCATATAAATTTTATAATATCCCCGAAGTTCTCCATAAAATTTCAGTAAGTCGAAAAATTTTAGTTTTTTCACTCTACTTAAAAAAAAAAAGTCGGACAAAGGTGAGGCCCCCGTCCTCGATCAAATATCGAAAAATAAAGTGGTGGGTCTTTGTCTAGACATCACCCCTAACCTTCCTTGGAAATTTCACCCAAATCGCAGAACTTTAGACCAAATGTGAACAAGTTGGACAAGGGGGACGTCCCCCTCTCACACCAGATATCAAAAAATGAGGTACCTTATTTTCACCACATGATTACCCTCTACGTTCTCCGAACATTTTTCATGTGAAAAACTAAAATTATTTTATAACAAAAGCAACTGAGATGAATTCAAATTAAAAATTTTTCTAATGTGCGCTGTATGTAAAAAAAAAAGATTTTCCCGCACAGAGCCCAAGACCTTTCCAACGAATGCAAAACCGTGGATATTGGTTCGTGCGTTCTGGAGTTGCATCAGAGAAGACGCTGTATATAAAAAAGGTTTTCCCGCTTTTCCGTTGAAACTTTTCTTGAATTTTATTTTCTGTAAACCTTACGGAGCCCGAGACCTTCCCGACGAATGCAAAATCATGGAAATCGGCTCTTGAGTTCTAGAGTTAAAGCGTCAAGAAGGAACACCCGACTTATTTTTATATATTAGAAGATAATCAATATTTTCTAAAATCAACAAGTATATACGGCCGTAAGTTCGGCCAGTCCGAAGCTTAGGTTAGGTTATGTGGCAGCGCGATGTATCAGGCTCACCTAGACTATTCAGTCCATTGTGATACCACAGTGGTGATATTCTCTCTTATCACTGAGTGCTGCCCGATTCCACGTTAAGCTCAATGACAAGGGACCTCCTTTTTAGAGCAGACTCCTAACGGCGTTCAACATTCCAGTGAAACCACTTAGAGAAGCTTTGAAACCCTCAGAAATGTCAACAACATTACTGAGGTGGGATAATCCACCGCTGAAAAACTTTATGGTGTTAGGTCGTAGCAGGAATCGAACCCACGACCTTGTGTATGCAAGGCGGGCATGCTAACCATTGCACCACGGTGGCTCCCTAAGTCCGAAGCTTATGTACCCTCCACCATTGATTGCGTTGAAACTTCTTCTAAACACTGCCATCCACAATCGAATTACTTGGGTTGCGGTAACGCTTGCCGATAGGAAGGTATCTTAAAACTTCCTAACACCGTCTTCTAAATTGTAAGTGAGTCCATACGAGGTATATATTAAATTAACAAAATTTATCTATAGAAATAAAATTTTGACAAAATTTTCTATAGAAAGAAAGAAAGAAGTTCACCAGTGTGGTATCACAATGGACTGAATAGTCTAAGTGAGCCTGATACATCGGGCTGCCACATAACCTAACCTAACCTAACCTTCTATAGAAATAAAATTTTTACAAAATTTTATATAGAAATAAAGTTTTGACAAAATTTTCTATAGAAATTAAATTTTAACAAAATTTTCTATAGAAATAAAATGTTAACAAAATTTTCTACAGAAATAAAATTTTGACAACATTTTCTATAGAAATAAAATTTTGGTAGATTATTTTTGGCTCGAGTGGCAACCATGATTATGAACCGATATGGACCAATTTTTGCATGGTTGTTAGAGACTAAATACCAACATCATGTACCAAATTTCAGCCGGATCGGATGAAATTTGCTTCTCTTTGAGGCTCCGCAAGCCAAATCTGGGGATCGGTTATATGGGGGCTATATATAATTATGAACCGATATGGACCAAATTTTGCATGGTCCATATACCAAAATTATGTACCAAATTTCAGCCGGATCGAATGAAATATGCTTCTCTTAGAGGCTCTGTAAGCCAAATCTGAGGGTCCGTTTATATGGGGTTTACGTATAGCCCCCATATAAATGGACCCTCAGATTTGGCTTACGGAGCCTCTAAGAGAAGCATGGACCGATATGGCCCATTTGCAATACCATCCGACCTACATCAATGACAACTACTTATGCAAAGTTTCAAGTCGATAGTTTGTTTCGTTCGGAAGTTAGCGTGATTTCAACAGATGGACGGACGGACGGACGGACGGACGTCTCAGAATTTCACCACGACCCAGAATATATACACTTTAATGGGTCTTAGAGCAATATTTCGATGTGTTACAAACGGAATGACAAAGTTAATATACCCCCCATCCTATGGTGGAGGGTATAAAAAAATCTTCTTCGAGGATTAATTGAATAAATGAAAAAATTAATTGAAATTTTCTAATAAGATCAATTAATTTTTTAATCAAGTATTTTTTTAATGTCCAATCAAAACTGTGATTAATAATATCATTTTTGTGATTTAAGACATTTCAATTAAAAAATTAATTGGATCAATTAACCCTTTCACTAACGAAATAAACCTAACGTTGAACACTTTAATTTTACTTCTGTTTTTACTAGTACTAACAGCATGTTAAACAAAAATTGTCATTTTGAGATCCTACCTCAATTACTTCAAGAGCTATATGAGCTTGTTCTTGGAACTTGATTCTTGATTTGTGACCAAATGGCCTTACGAAAAGTGTGAGAAAAAATACAAAAAAGAACCCGAAAATGTACACGGATGAAAAAGACTGTTTTTCAGATGTTTGGCTATAAACATTATATGTTTGGAACACAAATTTTTAAACACAATATTTTTGAGTGCAAGCATATAATGTTCATAAACTAGCATAACATGTTTGGGACATATATGCTAATATGTTAGAACATATTATGTTTGGGACTTAAAATGTTTGTAGATATAATATGCTTGGATGCAAACATATATTAATTTAGAAATAGCCTATAAACATATATGTGTTTAGTAGCTTGGAGCGCTATTTAACAGGGAGCGATATTGAATTAAGTTGGTGGTTGTTGCTTGTTATTAAAAAATTAACATTTTATTTTTCCTTGGGCAATTGATCAGCTACTTCTTTGGTCCTTACAAACTGTGTGGTCCGCTGTTCGAATCCCCGTCCGGCAAAAGGTAAAATTAAAATAAAAACAAGTATATACGGCCGTAAGTTCAGCCAGGCCGAATCTTATGTACCCTCCACCATGGATTGCGTAGGAACTTCTACTAAAGGCTGTCATCCACAATCGAATTACTTGGGTTGCGATAACACTTGCCGATGGCAAGGTATCGTAAAACTTTTTAACACTGTCTTCTAAATTGTAAGTTAGTCCATAAGGGGTATATATTAAACCAAAAAAAGGCCGATTAAATACGTATATAATTCAGTTTGACAAAATTTTCTATAGAAATAAAATTTTGACAAAATTTTCTATAGAAATAAAATGTTGACAAAATTTTCTACAGAAATAAATTTTTTACAAAATTTTCTATAGAAATAAAATTTTGACAAAATTTTCTATGGAAATAAAATGTTGACAAACATTGCTATAGAAATAAACTTTTTACAAAACTTTCTATAGAAATGAAATTTTGACAAAACTTTCTATAGTAATAAAATTTGACAATTTTTACATGGCTGTTAGAGGCCATATACTAACGAAATGTACCAAATTTCAACCGCATCGGATGACTTTTGCTCCTCCAAGAGGCTCCGGAGGTCAAATCTGGGGATCGGTTTATATGGGAGCTATATATAATTATGGACCGATATGGACAAATTTTTGCATGGTTGTTAGAGACCAGATACTAACACCACGTACTAAATTTCAATTGGATCGGATGAATTTTGCTCATCCAAGAGGCTCCAGAGTTCAAATCTGGGGATCGGTTTATATGGGAGCTATATATAATTATGGACCGATATGGACCAATTTTTGCATGCTTGTTAGAGACCGTATACTAACATCAGGTACCCAATTTCAAACGGATCGGATGAATTTTGCCCCTCCAAGAGGCTCCGGAGGTCAAATCTGGGGATCGGTTTATATGGGAGCTATATATAATTATGGACCGATATGGACCAGTTTTTGCATGGTTGTTAGAGACCATATACTAACACCACGTACTAAATTTCAATCGGGTAGGATGAAGTTTGCTCCTCCAAGAGGCTCCGGAGGTCAAATCTGGGGATCGGTTTATATGGGAGCTATATATATTTATGGACCGATATGGACCAATTTTTGCATGGTTGTTAGAGACCGTATGCTAACATCAGGTACCAAATTTCAACCGGATCGGATGAATTTTGCCCCTCCAAGAGGCTCCGGAGGTCAAATCTGGGGATCGGTTTATATGGGGGCTACATATATTTATGGACCGATATGGACCAATTTTTGCATGGTTGTTAGAGACCGTATACTAACATCAGGTACCAAATTTCAACCGGATCGCATGAATTTTGCTGCTCCGGAAGGCTCCGCAAGCCAAATTTGGGGATCGGTTTATATGGGGGCTATACGTAAACGTGGGCCGATATGGCCCATTTTCAATACCATCCGACCTACATCAATAACAACTACTTGTACCAAGTTTCAAGTCGATAGCTAGTTTCGTTCGGAAGTTAGCGTGATTTCCACAGACGGACGGACAGCCGGACAGACGGACAGACGGACGGACGGACGGTCATGCTTAGATCGACTCAGAATTTCACCACGACCCAGAATATATATACTTTATGGGGTCTTAGAGCAATATTTCGATGTGTTACAAACGGAATGACAAAGTTAATATACCCTCATCCTATGGTGGAGGGTATAAAAAAATCATAAAATTGAATAATTTCTTCTACAATGTTTGTAAAGGGTGATTTGTTAAGAGCTTGATAACTTTTTTTTTTAAAAAAACGCATAAAATTTGCAAAATCTCATCGGTTCTTTATTTGAAACGTTAGATTGGTCCATGACATTTACTTTTTGACGATAATTTCATTTAAATGTTGACCGCGGCTGCGTCTTAGGTGGTCCATTCGGAAAGTCCAATTTTGGGCAACTTTTTCGAGCATTTCGGCCGGAATAGCCCGAATTTCTTCGGAAATGTTGTCTTCCAAAGCTGGAATAGTTGCTGGCTTATTTCTGTAGACTTTAGACTTGACGTAGCCCCACAAAAAATAGTCTAAAGGCGTCAAATCGCATGATCTTGGTGGCCAACTTACCGGTCCATTTCTTGATATGAATTGTTCTCCGAAGTTTTCCTTCAAAATGGCCATAGAATCGCGAGCTGTGTGGCATGTAGCGCCATCTTGTTGAAACCACATGTCAACCAAGTTCAGTTCTTCCATTTTTGGCAACAAAAAGTTTGTTAGCATCGAACGATAGCGATCGCCATTCACCGTAACGTTGCGTCCAACAGCATCTTTGAAAAAATACGGTCCAATGATTCCACCAGCGTACAAACCACACCAAACAGTGCATTTTTCGGGATGCATGGGCAGTTCTTGAACGGCTTCTGGTTGCTCTTCACTCCAAATGCGGCAATTTTGCTTATTTACGTAGCCATTCAACCAGAAATGAGCCTCATCGCTGAACAAAATTTGTCGATAAAAAAGCGGATTTTCTGCCAACTTTTCTAGGGCCCATTCACTGAAAATTCGACGTTGTGGCAGATCGTTCGTCTATTCATGATGAAATGTCAAAGCATACTGAGCATCTTTCTCTTTGACACCATGTCTGAAATCCCACGTGATCTGTCAAATACTAATGCATGAAAATCCTAACCTCAAAAGAATCACCCTTTATTACAGAAAAAGGTGCTAGGAACTAAAAAATCTCGTGAAAGTGAGAAAGATGTCGGGGAATATACAATTGGGCAGAAACAAAATTTTGAGCATTCAGGTCGAAAACCTATGTTGTTAGCACCTATATATATTGTTTGGGAGAATTTTTTTTTAAGCATATAATATTTTTGGGTGCAAAATGCTTCCAAACATATTATATGGTCACATAATAACATATTGTTTTTTGGAAGCAACATTATTGAATTTGGATGCAAAAATACAAAATGTTTGGAGCTTAGACTACCCAAACATATATTGTTTAGACCAATATGCTTTCAAACATATTATATATTGGTAGAGATCAAACATATAAATGTTTGGGCAATACCCAAAAATGTATATGCTTGAACCAAAATATGTTTGGGAGTATATGTTACAGAAGCGATTTTTTGTAAGAGTGTATCAGCTATAGTTTTTGTGTAAATGTCCATTTACTAGAGACGTACTGTAGAAAAATTGTCTCAAATTTCTGTATTTGTCGTTTACTGTTAAAGAAGTTTATTAAAATATATTTTGGTGCTCACCAATATGGGAAATATTTATAGCTTATTTAGACTAAAGCCTCTACTTTAAAATAACATCGAGAAATAAATCGAATCTATGTGGGAAAATATAATTTGGTGTCTTTTTCGAATGTCCTTCTAAGTGGACATCGGTAGTGAAAGGGTTAATTTCGTGATTGAATTTGAAAAATTTGTTTTGTGTGTACAAATTTGATAGATTTAAGATGGTATCGTATATCTACAAAGTGAGGCTGTATTATAGTTGGCCCCGCCCGACTTTAGACTTTCCTTATTTGTTTTTTTAATTTTGTTTTAGCTATTAAAGCTCTAAAATATGTCACTGCAGGGACATTTCTATTATATATTGGCATTTTTGTGTTAATCAATGTTTTGTTAGTTTCTTATATTTTGTCTTTACTGATAGCAATATAATAAAAACTTTTGTATAATTAATATTATTATTTTCTCTTTACATCCTTGCCATTGCTCTTTCCCAAAAAAAAAAAAAAAAAAAAAAAAAAACTATGAGCATCAACGTTCTGGACATTTTTGTGAACTATCCTTGTTCCATTACATGCTTATTTAATATTTCATAACATTAATTATATACGTTTCATGTTTCCTGTTTCCGCCAAGCAAAGCTGAATCTGCTTGCTTGTCTTGTGTTTTTGTTTTCTTTATTTATGAGGAAATGGGGGGGAGGAGGAAAAAACTATAGCTGTAAATATCATCATTAGGGTTGACATCATAACCATGATTTCCTATCCTTGGACCCCGCACAGGTCCTTGAATAATAACGGAGAACATTATGAAATGTTGCAATGTGTGAGTGTTTTCAGTATGAAATTATTGTGCAAATATTTCATGCTTGCAGTTAATTGTCCGTCCTTTTGACTCTACATTGTTGACTTATGTTTCTCTCTAATTTTTCTTGGGTTTGTTTTTCTTTGTTATGCTTCATTTTAGTTAGAGTTCTATGGGTAAATAGGTTTACAATGACCATCACTCGACTGAGGATGAATGTTGGGTCTTACAGAACCAACCAAATTATCCATTACAATTTTTTGAAGTGAAATAACAACGAAGAATCAAAATTACAAATTCTACTAAATTACAGTAAGAAAAATATTTTTCAAAAGCTTTAATTTACTAATATTGACAAGAAATGTTTATAGGCAGTGTAAACGGTGTACCACCTTAGTGGCAAATTTGCCACTTTTTAAGCGGTGATTTTTATACCCTCCACCATAGGATGGGGGTATATTAACTTTGTCATGCCGTTTGTAACATATCGAAATATTGCTCTAAGACCCCATAAAGTATATATATTCTGGGTTGTGGTGAAATTCTGAGTCGATCTGAGCATGTCCGTCCGTCCGTCTGTTGAAATCACGCTAACTTCCGAACGAAACAAGCCATCGACTTGAAACTTGGCACAAGTAGTTGTTATTGATGTAGGTCGGATGGTATTGCAAATGGGCCATATCGGTCCACTTTTACGTATAGCCCCCATATAAACGGACCCCAGATTTGGCTTGCGAGGCCTCTAAGAGAAGCAAATTTCATCCGATCTGGCTGAAATTTGGAACATGGTGTAAGTATATGGTCTCTAACATCCATGAAAAAATTGGTCCATATCGGTCCATAATTATATATAGCCCCCATATGAACCGATTCCCAGATTTGAACTCCGGAGCCTCTTGGAGGGGCAAAATTCACCCGATCCGGTTGAAATTTGCAACGTGGTGTTAGTATATGGCCGCTAATAACCATGCCAAAATTGGTCCATATTGGTCTATAGTTATATATAGCCGATCCCCAATAACACAAAAATTGGTCCATAATTATGGTTGCCACTCGAGCCAAAAATAATATAGCAAAATTTTATTTCTATAGAAAATTTTGTCAAAATGTTGGAGGGGCAAAATTCACCCAATCCGGTTGAAATTTGCAACGTGGTGTTAGTATATGGCCGCTAATAACCATGCCAAAATTGGTCCATATCGGTCTATAGTTCCCCAATAACACAAAAATTGATCCATACTCCTGGTTGCCACTCGAACCAAAAATAATATAGCAAAATTTTATTTCTATAGAAAATTTTGTAAAAATTTTATTTCTATAGAAAATTTTGTCAAAATTTTATTCCTATAGAAAATGTTGTCAAATTTTATTTCTATAGAAAATTTTTTCAAAATGTTATTTCTATAGAAATTTTTTTCAAAATTTTATTTCTATAGAAAATGTTGTCAAAATTTTAATTCTATAGAGAATGTTGTCAATATTTGATGTCTTTTGAAAATTTTGTCAAAATTTTATTTCTATAGAAAATTTTGTCAAGATTTTATTCCTATGGAAAATTTTGTTAAAATCTTATTTCTATGTGGTAAAAATAGGGTACGTCATTGTCCTCCTCCGCGACCTTTTGAAAATTAGACCAAAGTTGATCGATATGTTTGAAATTTTCACTGAAGGTTGGGGTTGGCATCTAGACAAAGATCCGCTACATTATTTTTCAATGTTTGGTCGCGTAGGGGGACCTACCATCTGTCCGACTTTTTTATAGTACAGTGAAAAAAACTAAAATTCTCTAATTACCTGAGATTTACAGAGAACAGGCGGCGAGGCTATGAAATTAATATGAGGTACCAGGAGTGTTCATATGAGGAGGGGGGAAGACATTCCCCTTGCCCGACTGTTTGAAACTTGAAACAAAATTAACCGATTTGCTTGAAATTTTCAGGGAAGGTTGAAGGAGGTGTCTAGACAAAGAACGGCTACTTTATTTTTGGATATTTGTTCGGGGGGGGGGGGGGGGGCACTTCCCCTTTGCCCGACTTTTTTAAAGTACAGTGAAAACAAAACTAAAGTCCTCCGAATGAAATTTTTCGGAAAAACAGGGTGAGGTTATGAAATTTGTATCAAGTTCCAGATTTTTTAATATTTCGTCGGGGGTAAATAAAAGGGCATAGGGAGACATCCGCTTCTCCTTAAGTACATACGCAGAATTTACAGAGGACGTAGGGAAAGGTTATGAAATTATTATTGAATACTTTAATTTAGGATATTAGGACGGAAAGAAGGGCCGCCCCTTGCCCCGCTTTTTGAAAATTGTGCTTATAATTTGCTTGACATTTTCTGGGACGTTTACACTTTTCGATATTTGGTCGGGGAGGGGGACCTCCCATAAAACTGCTAAACTAAACTAAAATTCTCAAGTTTTTGTGAAATTTACAAAGGATGGGGGGAAGGTTATGAAATCAATTTGGTGTACCTGTTGTTTGGGTATTTGGACAGTGAGGGAACCTTCCCCCTGCCACACACTTGAAGGAGAGTTTATAGGTTTTCTTGGAATTTTCAGAGAAGGTTAAGGGTGCTATTCACTTCGGTGTTTGTCGATATTTTATCGGGGAAAGTGACGTCCCTTTAAAACAATAGAGCAAAACTTAACCTTCTCCGATCTACTTGAAATTTACAGGGAACGTGGGAGGAGGTGATTAAATTAATACATGATTTTTAAATTGGTACATGATTTTTCGATATCTGGTTGGGGAGGGGAATAGTGAAATAAACTTTGTCGATTAACTTGGAATTTATAGGGACCGTTTGGTAGTTTGTGAATTTAATATATGGTACGTGATTTTCCGACATCTGGTCGGAGTGCAGCGAAGGTGGTCCGAGTTTTTGAAAATTGAAAGTAAAAGTTTTCCGGCAAATGGGATTTCAGTACATAATTTTATGATTTTTGCACAAGCTTCTGCCACACTTTCTTAAGTAAAAAAAATTGTATGAAATTGGCAGACAACGTTGAGGGTGCATCATTTTTCGGTGTATGTTCGTTCGGGAAAGTCATGTTCTCCGTGTCAAACATTTTAACAAATGTTAATGTGGTAAATTTTTTAAGTACTTTTGCTCCTTCCGATTTATTGGACGGGAAACAGTGATTCTTTGTGTGTTGTTGAAAAATAATGCCTAATTTTTCGGTATGTTGAGGAGAAGGATACCTTTCCTTGACAAACCACACTAAAAATTCACAGGAAATGTAGAAGATTATCCAACCTCTTGAATTCAGAACATAATTTTAAAAATTGGTGGAATTGGGAGCACCCTTTCCCCGACATTTGTTAAGGCAGATGTTTTACATCTGCATATCCGCCGTATTTCTATCTATAAACCAAAAAACAAGTTGTCCGATTTGTTTGAAAAAATTCAAATCTTTTCGAATTTGTTTTCAGCACGAAGGTTATGGTTGACTAAGCTAACGCAAAAAATTCCCAAAAATACACTTCGGAAGGCATAGCGAAGCGGGCCGGATTACGCTAGTTCTATATAAAATGTGTCTAATTGTTACATTTTCTTTATGAAATGTATGCCACCTTTTTAAAATTAATGTGACACCTTTTTATTGATAGTGACACTTTTTGTGTCTCTTTTCTGATATTCTCAACGGTAACACTGTCGACAGGCCCTTGAGATTAACCGAAGATATTGATATATTGGGTAGTGTAAGACGCACATTCTACATGAGTCATTGGGAGAGACCGGCATAGCGCCACTTGAGCCAAAAATAATCTACCAAAATATGGAGAATATTTAACTACCAAACAAACAAATATTATTTTAAAAAATTTTATTTCTATAGAAAATTTTGTCAAAATTTTATTTCTATAGAAAATATTGTCTAAATTTTATTTCGTCCATCCAAACATCTAGCAGTCTATAGGGCTTTGCCCAAATAAATTTGACAAACATTATTTTCCTCTGTTGGTTAAGCTACACTTGTCAATGTATGGTTTTGAGCTGAAATCAAAAAAACAACAATTTTATTTTAAGTGAAAATTTTGTCAAAATTTTATTTCTATAGAAAAATTGTCACAATTTTATTTCTATTGAAAATTTTGTCAAAATTTTATTTCTATTGAAAATTTTTGTCAAACTTTTATTTCTATAGAAAATTTTGTCAAAATTTTATTAGAAAATTTTGTCAAAATTTTATTTCAATAGAAAATTTTGTCAAAATTTTATTTCTGTAGAACATTTTGTCAAAATTTTATTTCAATAGAAAATTTTGTAAAAATTTTATTTATATAGAAAATTTTGTCAAAATGTAGATTCAATAGAAAATTTTGTCAAAATTTTATTTTTATAGAAAATTTTGTCAAAATTTTATTTCAATAGAAAATTTTGTCAAAATTTTATTTCAATCGAAAATTTTGTCAAAATTTTATTTCAATAGAAAATTTTGCAAAAATTTTATTTCTATAGAAAATTTTGTCAAAATGTGGATTCAATAGAAAATTTTGTCAAAATTTTATTTCTATAGAAGATTTTGTTAAAATTGTATTTCTATAGAAAATTTTGTCAAAATTTTGTTTCTTTAGAAAGTTTTGTCAACATTTTATTTCTATAAGATTTTTTGTCAAAATTTGCTTTCTATAGAAAATTTCGTAAAAATTTTATTTCTATAGAAAATTTTGTCAAAAATTTATTTCTATAGAAAATTTTGTCAAAATTTGGTTTCTATAGAAAATTTTGTGAAAATTTGGTTTCTATAGAAAATTTTGTCAAAATTTTATTTCTATAGAAAATTGTGTCAAAATTTTATTTCTATAGAAAATTTTGTCAAAATTTTATTTCTATAGAAAATTTTGTCAAAATTTTATTTCTATAGAAAATTTTGTCAAAATTTGGTTTCTATAGAAAGTTTTGTCAACATTTTATTTCTATTGAAAATTTTGTCAAAATTTTATTTCTATAGAAAATTTTGTCAACATTTTATTTCTATAGGAAATTTTTTCAAAATTTGGTTTCTATAGAAAATTTCGTCAAAATTTTATTTCTATAGAAAATTTCGTCAAAATTTTATTTCTATAGAAAATTTTGTCAAAATTTTATTTATATAGAAAATGTTGTCAAAATTTTATTTCTATAGAGAATTTTGTCAAAATTTGGTTTCTATAGAATATTTTGTCACATTTTGATTTCTATAGAAAATTTTGTCAAAATTTCGTTTCTATAGAAAATTTTGTCAAAATTCGGTTTTCATAGAAACTTTTGTCAAAATTTTATTTCTATAGAAAATTTTGTCAAAATTTTATTTCTGTACAGATTTTTGTCAAAATTTGGTTTCTTTTTGTTTTTTCTTTATCTCATAATCGCGGCTATAGGTCTATAAATTAAACTTGAAATTGTTGGTTCCTTGTTTTTTTTTTTTTATTTTCTATAGAAAATTTTGTCAAAATTTTATTTCTATTGAAAATTTTGTCAAAATTTTATTTCTATTGAAAATTTTGTCAAAATGTTATTTCTATAGAAAATTTTGTTAAAATTTTATTTCTATAGAAAATTTTTTAAAAATTTTATTTCTATAGAAAAATTTATTTCTATAGAAAATTTTGTCAAAATTTTATTTCTATAGAAAATTTTGTCAAAATTTTATTTCTGTTGAAAATTTTGTCAACATTTTATTGCTATAGAAAATTTGGTTAAAACTTTATTTCTATAAAAAATTTTGTGAAAATTCTATTTCTATAGGAAATTTTGTCAAGATTTGGTTTCTATAGAAAATTTTGTTAAAATTTCATTTCTATAGAAAATTTTGTCAAAATTTGGTTTCTATAGAAAATTTTTTCAAAATTCGGTTTTCATAGAAAATTTTGTCAAAATTTTATTTCTATAGAAAATTTTGTCAAAATTTTATTTCTGTACAGAATTTTGTCAAAATTTGGTTTTTTTTGTTTTTTCTTTATCTCATAATCTCGGCTATAGGTCTATACATTAAACTTGAAATTGTTGGTTCCTTGTTTTTTTTTTTATTTTCTATAGAAAATTTTGTCAAAATTTTATTTCTATTGAAAATTTTGTCAAAATTTTATTTCTATTGAAAATTTTGTCAAAATGTTATTTCTATAGAAAATTTTGTTAAAATTTTATTTCTATAGAAAATTTTTTAAAAATTTTATTTCTATAGAAAAATTTATTTCTATAGAAAATTTTGTCAAAATTTTATTTCTATAGAAAATTTTGTCAAAATTTTATTTCTATAGAAAATTTTGTCAACATTTTATTGCTATAGAAAATTTGGTTAAAATTTTATTTCTATAAAAAATTTTGTGAAAATTCTATTTCTATAGGAAATTTTGTCAAGATTTGGCTTCTATAGAAAATTTTGTCAAAATTTCATTTCTATAGAAAATTTTGTCAAAATTTGGTTTCTATAGAAAATTTTGTCAAAATTTTATTTCTATATAACATTTTGTCAACATTTTATTGCTATAGAAAATTTGGTTAAAACTTTATTTCAATAAAAAATTTTGTGAAAGTTCTATTTCTATAAAAAAATTTTGTCAAAAATTGGTTTCTATAGAAAATTTTGTCAAAATTTTATTTCTATAGAAAACTTTGTCAAAATTTTATTTCTATTGAAAAATGTTGTGAAAATTTTATTTCTATTGAAAATTTTGTCAAAATTTTATTTCTATGGAAAATTTGTCAAAATATTATTTCTATAGAAAATTTTGTCAAAATTTTATTTCTATAGAAAATTTGTCAAAAATTTATTTCTATAGAAAATTTGGTTAAAACTTTATTTCTATAGAAAATTTTGTCAAAATTCTATTTCTATAGGAAATTTTGTCAAGATTTGGTTTCTATAGAAAATTTTTTCAAAATTTCATTTCTACACGCAAAGAAAAAAAACGTTTGGAAAACGTGTACCGAAAACGTTTTTCTTTTGTTAGAGTTTTTTGAATTGCTTCGAAAATTTTAAACTTTTATCACCAAAAAAATTCGTTTGTTACAAAATTTTTATTTTTTCAATAAAAAAAGTTATTTTTGAAATAACAACACAGTCCATTTCGTTTATATCAAACACTGTTCTTTTCTGACTTTAGGTCTTTAATAAGACACATTTTACAGTTCAAAATTTAATATAGTACAATGTAATGTTGAACATTTTTTCGGAATCTTCCGAATATATCTGGAATATATGTAAAAAAAAAAAACAAAAGCAAAAAAAAAACTTTGGCCGAAGCAGGGATCGAACCCACGACCCTTGGCATGAGAGTCAGACGTAGCTACCACTGCTCCACGGTGCCAAACTAACTGTTTGTTTCTGTTAAATAAACTTTGTTTATTCGGTTCGTGGGCGCCGCAAGCTATGCTATATAAATATAACTTATATGGATATTTATCTATTGATGACCATAACAGGTACATAGCTCAGTGGTTAGTGTGTTGGCTTACAATGTGCATGGTCCGCGGTTCGATTCTCCGTCCAGGCGAAGGGTAAAAAAAAATTTTAAAAATTTATAAAATCGTATAATTTCTTCTACATTGTTGGTATTACAGGAAAAGGTGTTAAGAACTAAAAATCCTCGTGGATGTGAGAAAGATGTGAGGGACAATGCAATTAGCAAGAAAATAATGTTTTTTTTTTTGAGCTAGTCTTTATGAAATTGGTTTTACATCCTGGAAAAGTATAAACGTTTATCACAAAAAGAATATACTTTTCTTCCAAATACACTTCCTTACAGCGAAAAGCAAATGAGAAACGAACTTTGTTTGTCTAAAATTTCGTTTGGGAGGAAAGAATTATTTTTTTGCGTGTATAGAGAATTTTGTCAAAATTTGGTTTTTGTAGAAAGTTTTGTCAAATTTCTATTGCTATAGAATTTCTATTTCTATAGAAGTGAAAGAATTCGTTCAATCATTGTACATTTTTCTCTATATGTACTATTTATTCTTTAATCTTATTTGCAATTGCCATTTCATTTTACCAAAAAAATGTAATTTCTTAGCTTATTCTGCTTGTATGCTTCGGGGGTAGATGCAAGAGCAACAATAGCAAAAAGAAATAAACTTGAAAGACTGGAGTAACAGTAATTGTGCGTCTATGACCACAACTAAAATGATTTGCTTTTCTATTTTTCTCCTCGTTTTTCTTCTTCTTTTTTAGGACTTTGTAAGAGTTTTGTGTTGAAAAAGTAAACAGATACTAAATTGGCCAGAAAATAATTCCATATTGGGTCACTTTGTAATCTAAAACAGCTATGTAGCAAAAAAAAAGAGAAAATTTTGGAAAGAAAACCACACCACACATATGTCAATATTAGAGTTTCAAGAATTCTAGATTTGTCTTTTGTTTGCGGACAAGTTGAGAAATGTTTTGTTAGTCATTTTTGTGGTGTGTCGTAATGTTTAATTTTTGTGAACATTTTTATTTGGAAAAACTTTTCATGTGGTGTGATAGGAGAATTTTATGCTCATTTTCTTTTTTTGTTTGCTACAAAATATCTGGATGTCCAAAAACATTTGCTATGTAAGCTATTAAATTGTATTTCATTGTCAGAGAATCTAAAGAATGTTTTTATGGATCATTTAAGCAGTAGATTCAAAGTTCGACTTAATAACAAAGACAATCTGCTGAAACTTTAAGGCAAATATCTTGCTTTAGAAGTCTCAATGTAATCATTCCAACGGAATTTAAATTTATAATTAAAATTTTAAATTTTGTAAGGATTGAAAATGATTTTGAATGATTCTGTAAAAAATGATTGTGGGTTTTTACTATGACCCATAATAATCAAGTGTTGCATTAAAAATTATAGCATACTTTAAGGGGCGTTCATGGGATTCGTGGACACGGTCGCCACAGTTGGTAGAATTCTACCAATAATGGTATATTTTTTACTGTTTGGTGGATTGGTAGAATTATTGATGTTTTGGTAGATTTTGCAAAATTTTCTGTAGAATAAAATTTTTACAAAATTTTCTATAAAAATTAAAAATTTGACAAAATTTTCTATAGAAATAAAATTTTGGCAATATTTTCTGAAAAAAAATTTTGACAAAATTTTCTATAGAAATAAAATTTTGAAAAATTTTTCTATAAAAAAATAATTTTTGACAAAATTTTCGATAGAAATCTAATATTTACTTAATTTTCTAAAAAAAATCAAATATTGACAAAATTTTCTATTGAAAAGCAAGTAAGGAAAGTCTAAAGTCGGGCGGGGCCGACTATGTTATACCCTGCACCACTTTGTAGATCTAAATTTTCGATACCATATCACATCCGTCAAATGTATTGTGGGCTATATATAAAGGTTTGTCCCAAATACATACATTTAAATATCACTCGATCTGGACAGAATTTTATAGACTTCTACAAAATCTATAGACTCAAAACTTAAGTCGGTTAATGCACTAGGGTGGAACACAATGTTAGTAAAAAATATGGGAAACATTTAAATCTGAAGCAATTTTAAGGAAACTTTGCAAAAGTTTATTTATGATTTATCGCTCGATGTATATGTATTAGAAATTTAGGAAAATTTAGAGTAATTTTTACAACTTTTCGACTAAGCCGTGGCGGTTTTTCAAGGAAAATGTTGGTATTTTGACCATTTGTGTCGAAATCAGAAAAACATATATATGGGAGCTATATCTAAATCTGAACCGATTTCAACCAAATTTGGCATGCATAGCTAAAATGCTAATTCTACTCCCTGTGCAAAATGTCAACTAAATCGGATCAAAAAATTGGCCATTGTGGACATATGAGCGTAAATCGGGCGAAAGCTATATATGTGAGCGATATCTAAATCTGAACCGATTTTAATAAAATTTGGCATGCATAGCTACAATGCTTATTCTAGATTGGCCACTGTGGTCATATGAGTGTAAATCGGGCGAACGATATATATGGGAGCTATATCTAAATCTGAACCGATTTCAATAAAATTTGGCACACTTGACAACACTACTAATTATACTCCTAGTGAAAAATTTTAAGCAAATTGGAGTAAAACTCTGGTTTCTAGTTCCATATAAGTACATATCGGGCGAAATATATATATAGGAGCTGCATTTAAATCTGAACCGATTTCTTCCAAAATCGATAGGGTTCTATTCTGAGCCAAAACACATACTTGTGCCAAATTTTATGTCGATTGGACTAAAACTGCGACCTAGACTTTGATTACAAAAATGTGTTCACGGACAGAAGGACAGACGGACATGGCTATATCGACTCAGGAGCCCACCCTGAGCATTTTTGCCATATATCGTCTCCTTCTGGGTGTTGCAAACATATGCACTAACTTATAACCCCTGTTCCACAGTGTGGCACAGGGTATAAAAAAATGTTGACACAATTTTTCTTTGAAAAAAAAATTTGACAAAATATTCTATAAAAATAAAATTTTCCCAAAATTTTCTATAGAAATAAAATATTGACTAAATCTTCTACAGTAATAAAATTTTGACAAAATTTTGCAAAAATTTTCTATAGAAATAAATTTTTGACAAAATTTTCTGTAGAAATAAAATGTTGACAAAATCTTCTAGAGAAATAAAATTTTGACACCATTTTCTATAGAAATAAAATTTTGACACAATTTTCTATAGAAATAAAATTTTGACAAAATTTTCTATAGAAATAAAATTGTGACAAAATTTTCTATAGAAATAAAATGTTGACACAATTTTCTATAGAAATAACATTTTGACACAATTTTCTAAAGAAATAAAATTTTGACAAAATTTTCTATAGAAAAAAAAAATTGACAATATTTTCTGTAAAAATAAAATTTTGACAAATTTTTCTGTAAAAATAAAATTTTGACAAATTTTTCTACAGAAATAAAATGTTGAAAAAAATTTCTATATAAATCAAATATTGACTCAATTTTCTATAGAAATAAAATCTTGGCAATATTTTCTCAAAAAATAACATTTTGGACAAAATTGTCTACATAAATATAATGTTGAGAAGAATTTCTATAAAAATAAAATTTCGCCAAAATTTTCTATAGAAATACAATATTGATTAGATCTTCTACAGAAATAAAATTTTGACAAAATTTTCTATAGAAAAAAAATGTTGACATAATTTTCTTTTGAAAAAATGTTGTCAAAATATTCTATAAAAATAAAAATTGCCAAAATTTCCTATAGAAATAAAATATTGACTAAATCTTCTACAGAAATAAAATTTTGACAAAATTTTCTATAGAAATAAAATTTTGACAAAATTTTCTATATAAATAAAATTTTGACAAAATTTTCTAAGAAATAAAATTTTCACAAAATTTTCTATAGAAATAAAATTTTATAAAAATATTTTTGAGTGTTGTTGACCTATTTTATGTTTATTCTGATTATTAATTTTGTTCGGCTTGGAGTCATAGAAACAATCGATTATTGATTTGTTTTAATATTTATTTCCAATATTTCGGTTAGTGCCACCAACCATCTTCTGGGATTTTGTATCTACATAAAATATAAAAATTAAATTACATTTAATGTTCACAAAAATCACAATTGTTATTGAAAATATATTTTATCGAAAAATAACTAACTTGAGTTCTTGTGCTGCTGTTTGTTTCGCAATTCACCGTACACTAAACTTCGTTTGTGTCGATGCTTGTTTATAATATGTCGATACATTCTGGCGCATTCTTCCGTGTCTTTTTTGAAATTCATTCTTTTGTCAGGAGAGAGATCTATTATATTGAGCATCTCAAGAGTGTATCTTCGCCTATGATTATTCTCTTGAGCAAGTATCTCGACGTCTGTGAAGTTGGGCTTGTGTCCTGTTGTTGCACAGTGAGCTGCAAGTGCTGTTTTTTGCTCTACTGATTTGTCTACAGCTTTAAGGTCTGATTTGTGCGACGAAAGTCTTGTCTTAAGTTTGGTCATTGTAGTGCCAACATATGCCATTGGGCATATGTTGGACTTGTCTCCATTGCATTTAATTTTGTACACTATGTTACTCCTGTCCTCATTCTTTATTTTTGACTTTGTGTTGCTGAATAATTCCTTTACTGTTCTCGATGTGCGTGAAGCAATTTGAATCTTGTCCTTGTTATATACGTCCGATTTGAAAAAACGCTCTGAGAATCCTTCAACGTAAGTCATGGGTTTGTATGACTTATCCTTATTATGGTCCGCCTCTTCAATAGTCTTAGTTTTAATGTTTTCGTCAAGTGTTTTATTTTTAACGCGATTTATTAGTCTGCTTATTATTCTATTTGGAAAATCGTTTGTGGTCAATATTTGTCTTATCTTTTCATATGTCTTATCTTCATATTTGAAGTACCTACTGTCTTTGATACAAAATAGTACTAGTTCCTTGAAAATATCACGAGGTATTTTTGTATAATTTTTGATTAAGTCCCATTTCTTCTCAATCATTGCAATGGCTAGGTTTACCGGTATATTGGGAAACAGTGATACAACATCAAACGATATCAGGATTTCATCATCTGTTAGCCTTACATTCTTAATCTTCGTTTTAAAGTCAATCGCGTCTTTTACATTGTATTTTGAATCTTTGGTGACGTTCTTAAGATACTAGATATATATCTGCACATCTTATACGATGGTGCATTGATCGATGAGCAAATTGGTCTCAATGGTGTTCCTTCCTTGTGTACCTTCGGAAGGCCGTAAATCCTTGGGGCTATAGCAGTTTTACTCGTCAATTTATTCTTTTCCTCGATGCTGATTAAGTTTTCTTTATATAATTTTTCCACTAATTTATTATTCTTGGTTTGAAATTTCGATGTTGGATCAATTTTTAACCGTTTGTAACTACACATGTCGTGCATGCATTTTGGATTTGTATTCTTTGCTGTCCATAGCAACAGTTTTTCCACCTTTATCCGCACTTAATATTAAAACATCCTTGTTGTCTTTCAAATATTTCTTCGTTTGAGCCACTGTACCTAGTATAAATTTATCTCTTTTGTTTACGTTTGTCTTGTGTAAATGGTCATCTATCAGTGTTGTGAACTTTGTTCTTGCTATTTCTTGCTCTTCTTTGTCATCTGTAGTTCTCACCAAGTCTTCTCCTTCTGCGATGACTTTCAGTAGAGGAAATTGAGCTCTCGTCAAAGGGAGCGAATACTTCGGGCCTAGTGAGAGAAGCCACTGCACATTTGTTGGTATGTGTTTGTTCGTTGTATTTACAAACCATTGCTCGTTGAACTTTATGTTGATCTCTTTGTTGTGCTGTTGTAGTAGATTCTCAAATTTCTTTCTGTGTGTGGTTTTCGCTGTCGATAAATAGTTTTAGATCCTCATTGATCAAGAGGTCTCTCAATTGAGTATGTATTGATGTAATTTTCTCACTATTGAAATTTTGACAAAATAAATTCAATATCTTAAAAAAATTCCATGGTAAATTCTCCCTTATTGTAAAAGTAGCATCTTTGAAATAAAGTGCTAAGATGAAAATTTTTTTTTTTTATTTCGAAGAAAAAACATTTTTTCATACTAAGCACAACAATTTGATCAAACATTGCAAAATTTTCACAAAATTTTCTATAGAAATAAATTTTTGACAAAATTTTCTATAGAAATAAAATTTTGACAAGATTTCCTATAGAGAAAAAAATTTTGTCAAAATTTTCTATAGAAATAAAATTTTGACAAAATAAATTCAATATCTTAAAAAATTCCATGGTAAGTTCTCCCTTATTGTAGGAGTAGCATCTTTGAAATAAAGTGCTAAGATGAACAAATTTTTTTGTTTCGAAGAAAAAACATTTTTTTCATACTAAGCACAAAAATTTGATCAGACATTGCAAAATTAGATTTTTTTAATTTGGTAGATTTTTGGTAAAATTTTCTTCAAATTTTTGGTAGATTATTTTTGGCACGAGTAGCAAACGTGCTTAGAGGCCGCCCCTGAGCATTATTGTCGAAGATACCATGTGTCTATCTCGCCTCATTCTGCACGGATGAAAAAGACTGTTTTTCATATGTTTGGCTATAAACATTATATGTTTGGAACACAAATTTTTAAACACAATATTTTTGAGTGCAAGCATATAATGTTCATAAACTAGCATAACATGTTTGGGACATATATGTTAATATGTTAGAACATATTATGTTTGGGACATAAAATGTTTTTAAATATAATATGCTTGGATGCAAACATATATTAATTTAGAAATAGCCTATAAACATATATGTGTTTAGTAGCTTGGAGCGCTATTTAACAGGGAGCGATATTGAATTAAGTTGGTGGTTGTTGCTTGTTATTACAAAATTAACATTTTATTTTTCCTTGGGCAATTGATCAGCTACTTCTTTGATCCTTACAAACTGTGTGGTCCGCTGTTCGAATCTCCGTCCGGCAAAAGGTGAAATTAAAATAAAAAAAATCATACAATTGAACAATTTCTTCTACAATGTTTGTATTACAGAAAAAGGTGCTAAGAACTAAAAAATCTCGTGGAAGTGAGAAAGATGTGGGGGAATATACAATTGGGCAGAAACAAAATTTTGAGCATTCAGGTCGAAAACCTATGTTGTTAGCACCTATATTACCTGTTTATTTTCATAATTCATTATGATTGTAAATATATAAATAAATAAATAAAATTTTGAGCACAATATTGTTTGGGAGAATTTTTTTTAAGCATATAATATTTTTGGGTGCAAAATGCTTCCAAACATATTATATGTTCACATAATAACATATTGTTTTTTGGAAGACAACATTATTGAATTTGGATGCAAAAATACAAAATGTTTGGAAATTGACTACCCAAACATATATTGTTTAGACCAATATGCTTTAAAACATATTATATATTGGAAGAGATCAAACATATACATGTTTGGGCAATAGCCAAAAATGTATATGCTTGAAGCAAAATATGTTTGGGAGTATATGTTACAGAAGCGATTTTTTGTGAGCGTGTGGGTGTTGCAAACATATGCACTAACTTATAATACCCTGTTCCACAGTGTGACGCTGTCTGTTTACCTATAGAAAAGGATGTTCCTCGCTTCATTCATTCTACAGAACAATGGCCATCAAAATTTTCGAATCTCAATTCGTAGGTATTTTGCCCCTGAGGCATTTGGGAGAATATGGTTGGCAATAAAAAATACCAAAGTATGAATTGTCTCAAAATGCAGAGCCTATTTTAGGCATCGCATGATGACTTTTTTTTGGCTGCTTGAAGGCCCTAATTCGTGATAAAGGTAGTAAAGGGTGATTCTTTTGAGGTTAGGATTTTCATGCATTAGTATTTGACAGATCACGTGGGATTTCAGACATGGTGTCAAAGAGAAAGATGCTCAGTATGCTTTGACATTTCATCATGAATAGACTTACTAACGACTTACTAAATCATTGAATTTTATTACCAAAATCAGTGGCAGAAAATCCGCTTTTTTATCGACAAACTTTGTTCAGCGATGAGGCTCATTTCTGGTTGAATGGCTACGTAAATAAGCAAAATTGCCGCATTTGGAGTGAAGAGCAACCAGAAGCCGTTCAAGAACTGCCCATGCATCCCGAAAAATGCACTGTTTGGTGTGGTTTGTACGCTGGTGGAATCATTGGACCGTATTTTTTCAAAGATGCTGTTGGACGCAACGTTACGGTGAATGGCGATCGCTATCGTTCGATGCTAACAAACTTTTTGTTGCCAAAAATGGAAGAACTGAACTTGGTTGACATGTGGTTTCAACAAGATGGCGCTACATGCCACACAGCTCGCGATTCTATGGCCATTTTGAGGGAAAACTTCGGAGAACAATTCATCTCAAGAAATGGACCGGTAAGTTGGCCACCAAGATCATGCGATTTGACGCCTTTAGACTATTTTTTGTGGGGCTACGTCAAGTCTAAAGTCTACAGAAATAAGCCAGCAACTATTCCAGCTTTGGAAGACAACATTTCCGAAGAAATTCGGGCTATTCCGGCCGAAATGCTCGAAAAAGTTGCCCAAAATTGGACTTTCCGAATGGACCACCTAAGACGCAGCCGCGGTCAACATTTAAATGAAATTATCTTCAAAAAGTAAATGTCATGGACCAATCTAACGTTTCAAATAAAGAACCGATGAGATTTTGCAAATTTTATGCGTTTTTTTTAAAAAAAAAGTTATCAAGCTCTTAACAAATCACCCTTTAGAACTTTTTTCTTTGTGAAAATTGCAAAAATACTTTGTTTTATATGGTACCACATCTTAAATTTTTAAAGAACGGACGAAAATGTTTAAAATCCATGCTATGTATGTTTGTCAATCGAAATAAGAATCAGATATTATCTAACGATAACCGTCAAAATTTTTACTTATGTAGCTAAAGGATATGAGTCGAATCTCAGGATGCCTTCAGTAGGACCATACAACAACGGACTGATATCAACTGTACAGACATGTATTTTTCAGGCTCAAAAATTTAACAATTTAAAAAAATCTTGTGGTAATAGCAACTTAAAGAAACATCAGATGTAACGAAAAATCTGTTTAAAAAAGTCCAAGTACAGTGGAATTGATATGTGTACACTTTTTATCGTATTCAATATTTTTAATAGTTTAATAGTTTTTTTTAATTTTTATGAAAACCTCGTTTTGAATTGATGCTGTGGATCATTCCCTTTTCAACTCATAATAAAATGTGTTATATCCTGCTTTGACTGATTTAATTTTGATTTTAGCTTGTATACACGAACCTTTATTGAAAACTATTGTGCCTTCATCGCGGGTGCAACTTCCAAAAAAGATTTTGCCTTTGCTGAATTGTTAGATAGTTTTTCTTTAAATTATTCACACATTGTGTTAAAAAATTAAGTACGTATAATTTTAATATTCCCACAAACTTTTCCTCATTTTAAATTTTTGAATTAAAAATTTCAAAATTTTTAAGCTCCCTCAATGGTTAGAACCAATACGAATCGTTACTTTATATGATTTATTTCTTTTTACAAAAAAGAAATTAGTTTTTTTTTGTAATTTTTTTAACAATTTGCATTCCATTTTCAATTTTAATATTTATATTTAATATTTAAAAAATATAAAATAAATTTTGTATATATTTTCGTAAAATTAATATTTATTAGTTTATTGTTAAATATATTGAACTCTATAAAAATTTTTTCTACTTACTCGCAACCAGTTTTTTTACTATTAAAAATATTTAAATGCATATTATGAAAGATATTTAATTATTTTACTTACACCATTAATTATAATAATAAAAATAAATAATATTTTATTAGCTGTTATAAAAAATCCAAACGCCTTTTAATCTGCTTCCAAAACAAAAACAAACAAAAAACTCATTACCATAAATCTTGTAATTGGTTTAAACGTTGTACATTGATAAACGGCAATTAAATAAATTAATAATTTATTATTATGATATAACAATAATATTTGCACATAGTTTCAATCAATAAAGCGCACACACACACATAACGCAAGAGGAACATAAAAAATAACAAATTATTACAAAAGGAAAATAATAATCATAAAATTATTCTTGACCATTATTTGCTATAGCTTTACACATCAGGATGGTCAGAATGTCGCTTTAATAAAAAATAGAAATTAATTACAGAGTATATTTTTTTTTCCAACGTTTCCAACATCAGACGAACGAACACAGATGGCAGGTGGTTTTAAAAGGTCGTTACGTTATGGCCCAACATCAACATTACGATATTTTTCATTACATATTTTAAATGGTAGACGTTGACAACACTGAACATTTAATTTAACAAAAAATTGTCGAACAAAAAATTAGTCGAACCAAAAAAAAAAAAAAAAATAAATCATATGAAACAATTATATTGAGTATTGTTTTAAATTGAATATAATTTTTTTTAATAATAACAATAACAGCAACACAAAATGTTAACAAACACAGGTAGAACAAAGCATACATCATTGTAATGTAACATAAAATTTAAACATAAATTTATAGAATATTCTGGTGTAATTGTGTATCAGACGTTCGCCTAAATGTAGGCAACTCTATATTAATAATAATCCGGTAATTGGCAATCAGTATTAATGTGGTGACTATGTATTGATTATTATGTAAGCCAGCGATGATATGAATATGGTAAATATATGATAAGGAATACATTAAAATAATTAATAATGATTCCAATCAGAAAACACAAATTATTATATTATCACAAAATTCAAATGAATTTTGAAATCCTAAAATACTTAGTTTCAGTTTATTCAGTCTTTTCGCAGTTTTCATGAATATCTGAAGAAAAGCTTTCTAAATACATTGCAGCAATAATGTCTCTATGCAGTGTTGCCAGTATTGGGGATTTTCCCCCAAATTGGGGATAATTTTTCGTTCATAAGGACGACATTTCTGAGTTGGGGATTTGGTGGGGATTTTCGTGGAGATTTTTTTTGAGAAATCGGTCAAATCTTTCTTAACAAAATTGTATTTCTATAGAAAATTTTGTCAACACTTTATTTCTATAGAAAACGTTGTCAACATTTTATTCCTATAGAAAACGTTGTCAAAATTTTATTCCTATAGAAAATTTTGTTAAAATTTTACTTCTATAGAAAATTTTGTCAACATTTTATTTTTATAGAAAATTTTGTCAAAATTATATTTCTATAGAAAATTTTGTCAAAATTATATTTGTATAGAAAATTTTGTCAACACTTTATTTCTATAGAAAATTTTGTAAAAATTTTATTTCTATAGAAAATTTTGCCAAATTTTACTTCTATAGAAAATTTTGTGAAAATTATATTTCTATAGAAAATTGTAATTCTATAGAAAAATTTGTCAACATTTTATTTCTATACAACAATTTGTCAATATTTTATTTCTAAAGAAAATTTTGTAAAAAATTTGATTTATATTGTTTTTTTTTTCAAAGTGTTATTTCTATAGAACATTTTTTCAAAATGTTATTTCAATAGAATTTTTTTTCAAAATTTTATTTGTAAAGAAAATTTTGTAAAAATTATATTTCTTTAGAAAATGTTGCCAAAATTTTATTTCTATAGAACATTTTGTCAAAATATTATTTCTATAGAACATTCTGTCAAAATTTTATTTCTATAGAAAATTTCATTTCTATAGAAAGTTTTGTCAAAATTTTATTTCTATAGAAAATGTTGTCAAAATTTCATTTTTATAGAAAATTTTGTTAAAATTTTATTTCTACGTAAAATTTTGTTAACATTTTATTTCTATAGCAAATTTCACTAAATTTAATTTCTGTAGAAAATTTTGCCAAATTGTGCTTCGATAGAAAATTTGACCAACATTTTATTTCCATAGAAAATTGTGTCAAAATTTTATTTATATAGAAAATTTTGTCAAAATTTTATTTCTATAGAAAATTTTGCCAAATTTTACTTCTATAGAAAATATTGTGAAAATTATATTTCTATACAAAATTTTATTTCTATAGAAAATTTTTTCAACATTTTATTTCTATAGAAAAATTTTGTCAATATTTTTTTTCTAAAGAAAATTTGGTCAAAATTGATTTTTTTTTCAAAATGTTATTTCTATAGAAAATTTTTTCAAAATGTTATTTCTATAGAAAATTTTGTCAAAATTTTATCTCAATAGTTTTTTTTTTCAAAATTTTATTTCAGTAGATTTTCTTTTCAAAATTTTATTTCTATAGAAAATTTAGTCAAAATTGTATTTATATAGATTTTTTTTTCAAAATGTTATTTCTATACAAAATTTTTTCAAAATGTCATTTCTATAGAAATAACATTTTTTCAAAATGTTATTTCTATAGAAACTTTTGTCAAAATTTTATTTCAATAGATTGTTTTTCAAAATTTTATTTCTAAAGAAAATTTTGTCAAAATTTTATTTCTATAGAACATTTTGTCAAAATTTTATTTCTATTGAACATTCTGTCAAAATTTTATTTCTATAGAAATTTTCATTTCCATAGAAAGTTTCGTCAAAATTTTATTTCTATAGAAAATTTTGTTAAAATTTTATTTCTATAGACAATTTTGTTAAGATTTTATTTCTATAGAAAATTTTACCAAATTTTACTTCTATGGAAAATGTTGATAACATTTTATTTCTATAGCAAATTTTACCAAATTTTACATCTATAGAAAATTTTGCCAACATTTGATTTCTATAGAAAATTTTGTCAAAATTTTATTTCTATAGAAAAATATTGCCAAAATTTTATTTATATAGAATTTTTTTTCAAAATGTTATTTCTATAGAACATTTTTTCAAAATGTTATTTCTATTGACAATTTTGTCAAAATTTTATTTCTATAGAAAATTTTGTCAAAATTTATTTCAATAGAATTTTTTTTTCACGATTTTATTTCTAAAGAAAATTTTGTCAAAATTGTATTTGTATAGACCATTTTGTCAAAATTTTATTTCTATAGAACATTCTTACAAAATTTTATTTCTATAGAAAATTTTGTTAAAATTTTATTTCTATACAAAATTTTACCAAATTTTGCTTCTATGGAAAATGTTGGTAACATTTTATTTCTATAGCAAATTTTGTCAAATTTTACTTCTATAGAAAATTTTGCCAAATTGTACTTCTATAGAAAATTTTGCCAACATTTTATTTCTATAGAAAATTTTGCCAACATTTTATTTCTATAGAAAATTTTGTCAACATTTTATTTCTATAGAAAATATTGCCAACATTTTATTTCAATAGAAAATTTTGTCAAAATTTTATTTCTATAGAAAATTTTGTCAACATTTTATTTCTATAGAAAATATTGCCAAAATTTTATTTATATAGATTTTTTTTTAAATGTTATTTCTATAGAAAATTTGTCAACATTTTATTTTTATATAAAATTTTGCCAATTCTACTTCTATAGAAAATTTTGTCAAAATTTTATTTCTGTAGAACATTTTGCCAAAATTCTGTCATTCTGTCAAAATTTTATTTCTATAGAAAATTTTGTCAAAATTTTATTTCTATAGAAAATTTTGTTAAAATTTTATTTCTATAGAAAATTTTACCAAATTTTACTTTTATGGAAAATTTTGGTAACATTTTATTTCTATAGCAAATTTTACCAAATTTTAGTTCTATAGAAAATTTTGCCAACTTGTGCTTCTATATAAAATTTTGCCAACATTTTATTTTTATAGAAAATTTTGTCAAAATTTTATTTCTATTGAAAGTTTTTTCAAAATTTAATTTCTATTGAAAGTTTTGTCAAAATTTTATTCCTGTAGAACATTTTGCCAAAATTTTATTTCTATAGAACATTCTGTCAAAATTTTATTTCTATAGAAAATTTCGTTTCTATAGAAAGTTTTGTCAAAATTTTGTTTCTATAGAAAATTTCGTCAAAATTTTATTTCTATAAAAAATTTTGTTAAAATTTTATTTCTATAGAAAATTTTACCAAATTTTACTTTTATGGAAAATTTTGGCAACATTTTATTTCTATAGCAAATTTTACCAAATTTTAGTTCTATAGAAAATTTTGCCAAATTGTGCTTCTATATAAAATTTTGCCAACATTGTATTTTTATAGAAAATTTTGCCTACATTTTATTTCTATAGAAAATTTTGTCAAAATTTTATTTCTACAGAACATTTTGTCAAAATTTTATTTCTATAGAAAATATTGCCAAAATGTTATTTATATAGAATTTGTTTTTCAAAATGTTATTTCAAAATGTTATTTCTATAGAAAATTTTGTCAAAATTTTATTTCTATAGAAAATTTTGTCAAAATTTTATTTCAATAGAATTATTTTTCAAAATTTTATTTCTAAAGAAAATTTCGTCAAAATTATATTTCTTTAGAAAATTTTGTCAAAATTGTATTTCCATAGAACATTTTGTCAAACTTTTATTTCTATAGAACATTCTGTCAAAATTTTGTTTCTATAGAAAATTTCATTTCTATAGCAAATTTTGCAAAATTTTATTTCTATAGAAAATGTTGTCAAAAATTTATTTCTATAGAAAATTTTGTTAAAATTTTATTTCTATAGAAAATTTTACCAAATTTTGCTTCTATGGAAAATTTTGGTTACATTTTATTTCTATAGCAAATTTTGTCAAATTTTATTTCTATAGCAAATTTTGCCAAATTTTACTTCTATAGAAAATTGTGCCAAATTGTGCTTTTATAGAAAAATTTGCCAACATTTTATTTCTATAGAAAATATTGCCAACATTTTATTCATATAGATTTTTTTTTCAAAATGTTATTTCAATAGAGCATTTTTTCAAAATGTTATTTCTATAGAAAATTTTGTCAAAATTTTATTTGTATAGAAAATTTTGCCAATTTTACTTCTATAGAAAATTTTGTCAAAATTTTATTTCTGTAGAACATTTTGCCAAAATTTTATTGCTATAGAACATTCTGTCAAAATTTTATTTCTATAGAAAATTTCATTTCTATAGAGAGTCTTGTCAAAATTTTATTTCTATAGAAAATTTTGTCAAAATTTTATTTCTATAGAAAATTTTGTTAAAATTTTATATCTATAGAAAATTGTCAAAAGCCACCGTGGTGCAATGGTTAGCATGCCCTCCTTGCATACACAAGGTCGTGGGTTCGATTCCTGCTTCGACCGAACACCAAAAAGTTTTTCAGCGGTGGATTATCCCACCTCAGTAATGCTGGTGACATTTCTGAGTGTTTCAAAACTTCTCTAAGTGGTTTCACTGGAATGTGGAATGCCGTTCGGACTCGGCTGTAAAAAGGAGGTCCCTTGTCATTGCGCTTAACGTGGAATCGGGCAGCACTCAGTGATAAGAGAGAAGTTCAACAATGTGGTATCACAATGGACTGAATAGTCTAAGTGAGCCTGAAATATCTAACTAACTTTGTCAAAATTTTATTTCTATAGAAAATTTTGTCAAAATTTTATTTCTTTAGATAGTTTTGTCAACCAATCGATTAATTTCACATACCATTTTTTGTTGAAAATCAGTATATAAGCTCTGAAGGGGCAATATTATTTGGATAAACAGTATGTGAAAAGCTTGGAGAAAACGTCTGATTTGTGTTTTGTTAAACATGTTGGGTGATAGTTAATGATGTTTTAATGTTTTGAAGCTGTCTAAATAATATGCAACAAATAACAGATAACAATAATTGACACTACAACCGAACACAAACAACACAAACATAACACAACACAAAATAAATAATTAAAAAAAAAACAACAACAATAAGGATTTTTTTTGTCAAAAACAGATTGTGTTTCTATTTTTTGGTATTTTTTTTTTTTCAGTGGGTGAGAGGATAACATTGAGCATACAACTAAAAACACGCTAAAACGACAACATTGATTGATTTTGCTCTTTTCGTTTTTTTTTTTTTTGTTGTTGTTGTGGTTAGAAACGACTAGGTTTGGATTATGGAAAACGTCAACACGCACACACACACACCCACAATTGCTTTGGAAAAAAACAATTATTTTTTCGTTTTGTAACTATATGCCAGTAAGTGTTTTTTATTTGGTGTGAATATGACTGGTCTTGTTTTTGAGAGCGAGAGAGAGAGGGTCTGGGAAAAGTATTGAGTAATATTGCTCTTTGAATTGTATGTAAGTGGTGTGTGTGTGAGTGAGTCTGCTTTCGATGGGGGAAGGATTGATTGTTAGTTAGTTATGAACGGAAATGCCAGGTGTTTCCGGTGGAAGATTTAATGCTCGAAATTCTTTGATGTTTTCAAATTTGATGGAGAGTTTCCATTGAATTTAGTTTTCTAGTTCGCATATGAATGACTGGCTGACTGACTGATGATTTGACATGAAGGTGTTTGATATATATGGCTATGTATGGAAAACTATAGTGGAGCGTGGCGATGTTTTTTTTTCGTTTTTAATGGCGAGATTTTAATTTTTGAAGTAGTAGAAGAAAAAAAAAGACAAGAACACAAACTTACCCATTCGGACATTTCGTGTGTATCAGCATTTCGATGATGATAATTTAATATTAAAATCGTTGACACAACGGATGAAGCTACCATAAACATTATGCAATTGAAATATGTACCTGTTGGTTGGTTGGGCGTGTCATAATATAATTTGTTTACGATCAGATATTTTTTTTTTTCAAAAAAAAAATTGTTTGGTATAAATGATTGGTTGTTTTTTGGTAATTAAAAAAAAGAAGTAATTTAAGGTGTTTTTTCAAAATTTTTAAAAAATTTTTGAATTTTTAAAAAAATTTTGGAAAATTATTTTTTGTTTTTTTATCGAAAATATTAATTGAAGTAAAATACATAGAGAAATTTTAATCAAATTCAAATTACAAATGTCAAATTTAGTTAATTAGAAAGAAAAGGATTTTTTTTAAATACAA
This sequence comes from Haematobia irritans, assembly GCF_050003625.1. NCBI lineage: Eukaryota > Metazoa > Arthropoda > Insecta > Diptera > Muscidae > Haematobia > Haematobia irritans. Next base: position 22,451,139 of record NC_134398.1, read on the forward strand.
AGAATTTTTTTTTTGGGGTTTTAGAAATTTCCAAAATAATTACAAGGACAGAGAAGTTTGAGCCAAGTTAGAAAAAATGTTTGGTTTTTAATTTTTGGTGATGGAAGTTGGGGGTGTTTTTTTTTTTTTGCAATTTGGTAGCGAAAGTGATGGCAAAGTGTTATTAGTGGTGATTAGCATATCATTCAAAGGACGATACAGTTCAAGTGATATTATTTTCATTTTAGTATATATTTTTTTCCCGCAGAAATAGATAGAGAGAAGAGTAGAGAGTAAAAAAGAAGAAAATTGAAAGAAATTATATATTTTCAAAAAACTTCACTTTGAGGGTTTTTTTTTTGTTTTTTTTTTCTAAATGTTTCATATATACATCGGTTTTTATTTTTGTTTGTGTGTTCTTTCTGTAAAAGATATGTCAAAAATATGGTTGTAGTAATAAATCTGTAAATCAGTTTTCTTAGAGTACCATATGCTCAAAATATATTTAAAAAAAATATTATTGTTTATATTTTCAACATCAATGTTTTAAAATATTTACTTTACTAATAATCTATAATGAAGAGATATATGTTAATGTATAAACTCTTTTTTTTTTTGTTTCAAAACAATATTAAAGTAGATTATTTGGTGTATTTTTAAGGATTATTTATTAAGTAGTTTTAGAGTTTATTTAAACGTTTTTGTGAACTTTTATTTCTTGACTGTAATACAAAAACTGGTTGTAGGGACTTAAATACTTAAATAACTAGAAATTAAATTTTATTTTAATAAAAAAAAATTCTATTATGAAAAAAAAATAAAACAAAAAATAAACTATAAAATATAAGAGTTCTGATCGATTGCATACCGAGATGCAATCACGGTTGTCCCATACAACTAAAAAAATTAATTACCAAATTTCTAAGAAAATTCTTCCGTAAATCTACTAAATTTAAAAAACAAATGAAGTTTTTGATATACATTTTTATACCCTTCACCACAACTGTGGTACAGGGTATAATAAGTTTGTGCATTTGTATGTAACGCCAAGAAGGAAAAGTCTGAGACGCATCGTTTAGTATACCGATCGCCTTAGAATTAAATTCTGAGTCGATTTAGCGATGTACGTCTGTCTGTCTGTCTGTCTGTTCGTCTGTCTGTCTGTTGATGTATTTTTGTGTGCAAAGTACAGCTCGCAGTTTTAGTCCGATTGTACTAAAATTTGGTATAGGGTCCTGTTTCGGCTCAAAGACGATCCCTATTATTTTTGGAAAAAATCGGTTCAGATTTAGATATAGCTGCCATATATATTTTTCTGGTCATAATTGGCGTGTATATCAACCGATCTTCCTCAAATTCCGAACATCCGAATATTTTATGAGTTTTGAAAAACTTGCAAAATATCAGCCAAATCGGTTCAGATTTCGATATAGCTCCCATATATAGCTTTCGCCCGATTTACACTCATTTGCCCACAGAGGCCAATTTTTTGCTCCGATTTAGTTGAAATTTTGCACAGGGAGTAAAATTAGCATTGTAGCTATGCGTGTCAAATTTGGTTGAAATCGGTTCAGATTTAGATATAGCTCCAATATATAGCTTTCGCCCGATTTACATTCAAATGACCACAGAGGCCAATTTTTTGCTTCGATTTAGTTGAAATTTTGCACAGGGAGTATAATTAGCATTGTAGCTATGCGTGCCAAATTTGGTTGAAATCGGTTCAGATTTAGATATAGCTCCCATATATAGCTTTCACCCGATTTACACTCATATGACCACAGAGGCCAATTTTTTGCTCCGATTTAGTTGAAATTTTGCACAGGGAGTAGAATTAGCATTGTAGCTATGCGTGCCAAATTTGGTTGAAATCGGTTCAGATTTAGATATAGCTCCCATATATATGTTTTTCTGATTTCGACAAAAATGGTCAAAATACCAACATTTTCCTTGTAAAATCGCCACTGCTTAGTCGAAAAGTTGTAAAAATGACTCTAATTTTCCTAAACTTCTAATGCATATATATCGAGCGATAAATCATAAATAAACTTTTGCGAAGTTTTCTTAAAATTGCTCCAGATTTAAATGTTTCCCATATTTTTTTACTAACATTGTGTTCCACCCTAGTGCATTAGCCGACTTAAATTTTGAGTCTATAGATTTTGTGGAAGTCTATCAAATTCTGTCCAGATTGAGTGATATTTAAATGTATGTATTTGGGACAAACCTTTATATATAGCCCCCAACACATTTGGCGGATGTGATATGGTATCGAAAATTTAGATCTACAAAGTGGTGGAGGGTATAATATAGTCGGTTCCGCCCGACTTTAGACTTTCCTTACTTGTTTTAATTTGGATTGTCACGTTTATTTATCAATATCTTTGGTTCGTATCACTGTATTCCAATCAAGCGGCTTTAAATCCGTACTTGACCCTGATGAAGATTGACGATGTCAAATCGAAATATTGTCGTTAATAGAATAAAACTCAAATAAAACATTTGGTGTTTTGTATACCCTCCACCATAGGATGGGGGGGTATATTAACATGTAACACATCGAAATATTGGTCTAAGACCCCATAAAGTATATATATTGTGGGTCGTGGTGAAATTCTGAGTCGATCTAAGCATGTCCGTCCATCCGTCCGTCCGTCACTCTGTATGGCTGTCCGTCCGTCTGTGGAAATCACGCAAACTTCCGAACGAAACAAGCTATCGACTTGAAACTTGGCACAAGTAATTGTTACTGATGTAGGTCCGACGGTATTGAAAATGGGCCATATCGGACCACTTTTACGTATAGCCCCCATATAAACCTACGCTCATATTTGGCTTGCGGAGCAACTTGGAGGAGTAAAATTCATCCGATCCGGTTGAAATTTGGTACGTGGTGTTAGTATATGGTCTCTAATAACCACGCAAAAATTGGTTCACATCGGTCCATAATTATATATAGCCCCCATATAAACCGATCCCCCGATTTGGTTTGCGGAGCCTCGAAAATTCCATCCGATCCGGCTGAAATTTGGTACATGGTGTTGGTATATGTTCTCTAATAACCATGCAAAAATTGGTCCATATCGGTCCATAATTATATATAGCCCCCATATAAATCGATTCCCAGATTTGTCCTCCGGAGCCTCTTGGAGGAGCAAAATTCATACGATCCGGTTGAAATTTGGAACATGGTATTAAAATGTGGTCTCTAACAAACACGCAAGAATTGGTCCATATCGGTCCATAATTATATATAACTCCCATATAAACCGTTCCCCAGATTTGATCTCCGGAGCCTCTTGGAGGAGCAAAATTCATCCGATCCGATTGAAATTTGCAACGCGGTGTTAGTATAAGGCCGCTAATATACATGCCAAAATTGGTCCATAACGGTCCATAGTTATATATATAGGCGATCCCCAATCACACAAAAATTGGTCCATATCGGTTCATATTCATGGTTGCCACTCGAGCCAAAAATAATCTACCAAAATTTTATTTTTATAGAAAACATTGTCAAAATGTTAAGTCTATAGAAAATTTTGTCAAAATTTTATTTCTATAGAAAATTTTGTCAAAATTTTATTTCTAAAGAAAATTTTTTCCAAATTTTACTTTTATAGAAAATGTTGTCAAAATTTTATTTCTATAGAAACTTTAAACTTAATTATATACGTATTTAATCGGCCTTTTTTAGTTTAATATATACCAAGTACACGCAGAGAAGGAATAGGATCACCTCAAATATGTTTCAAGAGCAAAATGTTATTTTTGTAGGGTGACCATGTAACATGTTTGTCACTAAAATGTTATTTTATCGTCAAATATAACCTGCTTGCCGAAATCAGATACATGATTTCCCAGAAAATAACATGGTTGCGAAAACCATGTTACATGGTCACCACCCAAAAATAACATTTTGCTCTTAAAACATGTTTGAGGTGATCATATTCCTTCTCTGGGTGTATGGACTATGTGGTATATATTACGGTGTTTGGAAGTTTTAAGATACCTTGCCATCGGCAAGTGTTACCGCAACCCAAGTAATTCGATTGTGGATGACAGTCTTCAGTAGAAGTTTCTACGCAATCCATGGTGGAGGGTACATAAGCTTCGGCCTGGCCGAACTTATGGCCGTATATACTTGTTTTATTTTGAAATAGGCGAATGAAAAAAATTTCGACTTGTATGGTTTAATTCTATCCCCTAATCTGCGAATACTCAAGTCAAAATTCAATTTTTTTCTCATTGGAAGAAACCAATTTCGGTGTCTGTTCACCTTCTTGCTAGCGATGCAACTCCTTGGCTCTTTCCAAAAAAAAATTAATTCTCATTTAAATACTGGGGTGCTTTAACGACTGCCACTTGTGGTTTTCCAGCCAACTATCAAGTAATCACCATATCACGCTTGAATTCCATCACGAATAACTTTATTTCCGAATGCACTAAATTCAAATATTTTTGTAGGCTTGCAAACAGAAAAATGGTCTGTTACTGGAATAAATCTGTCAGCTCTCAGACGAGAGTTCACATATAACCAAGGGGAGCCACCGTTGTGCAATGGTTAGCATGCCCGCCTTGCATACACAAGGTCGTGAGTTCGATTCCTGCTACGACCGAACACCAAGAAATTTTTCAGCGGTGGATTATCCCACCTCAGTAATGCTGGTGACATTTCTGAGGGTTTCAAAGCTTCTTTAAGTGGTTTCACTGGAATGTGGAACGCCGTTCGGACTCGGCTATAAAATGGAGGTCCCTTGTCATTGAGCTTAACATGGAATCGGGCAGCACTCAGTGATAAGAGAGAAGTTCACCACTGTGGTATCACAATGGACTGAATAGTCTAAGTGAGCCTGATACATCGGGCTGCCACATAACCTAACCTAACCTATATAACCAAGCAAATTTCTTTCCATTATTGATGACTTTAAAATAGACAGGCAGACAGACATTGCAGAAATCGGTTAAGAAATTATCATGACTAAGAGTATATGTATGGTTGAAGATACCAAAGTGTATCTTGTGTATCTATTGCAATAAGTCCACATCTAGTTAGCAAGTTTTTTTTAATCGACCTCGAATTGGAATTTTTTTTATTACCAAAAAAAAAAATACTTTATAAATAAAAAGCGATAAGTCGATTTTCGAATTTTACATCCTTAATTTTAACTTACTGAATTTACCTTTCTTTCCCTTCAATGAACTTCCAATCCTAACTTCTGAAGCAAATTTATTCAAAAATTTACTATAAACCACTACATAGCAGATAGTCTAAATTATTCTCTTATAATTATTATATTTATTTATGTTTAATAAATAAATAAATGGACAATATTCTACTATTTTGTCGGTTTTTGTTTCGTTTATCCCTTCCATTTAGATATGTAAATTATAATTAATAATTTTAATTTAGGCCTTCTGTGATGGCGTAAAAACATTGTAATTTTCGCAAATAAAAATATTCCATAACAACCAGTTTTTGTATTTGTTAAATTGTTAAAAAATTGTAACACATTCTTTTTAATTTGTTAATTTAATTATTTTTCTCTTTTTATTTATATGCATAAATTTTAGTTGTTTGTTTTGACAATATCCATATAAAAAAGATGGGGACTCATTTGTGGAAATATATAAACGTGCAAAAAAAATTCTTACGTTTTTTTTTTGTGCTTTGGGAGGGTGTTCAAAATAACAAAAACGAAACCAAGGTAAATGGTTTATGAATACTTGAAAAGATATGTAATAGAGCAACAATACAATAGACGATATGTAGTTAAAAAAGAGAGAGAGAGTAAGAGAGATAGAAAGTGTAAATAAATAACAATTATGAATACGATAACCGGAAACCATAAATTAAAGAGTGCAATTACTGGAGGGTATGGGAGAGAAAGAGGGAGATTAAGAGATATGGAGTAAAAGACTACCGGAAACGGAAACGAAACAACAAATATACGAATATTTGCATTATATTGGAATAACTTAGAAGAGTGCAAAAAACCGTATGATTATTTTCAATTAAATTTTAGTATTGAATTTAATATATTTTTTTTTTGCGTTTTGTAAGAAAAAACTTCGAATTTTTTACAAAGTAAAAGTAAGAAACAACATCGATAAAAAAAAATCGAAAACAAATGACAACCTAATTATTTAGTGATTGAATTTCGTTTTTATTAGAGATGAAAATTTGTTTGCTATTTTACAGCTAAAGTATTTTTTTTTTTTGGTTGGTGGGTTTTGGTGAATCATGGGGAAGCAAATTGTTTTTTTTGTTTTTTCTATTATGCCAATGTGTTTTTGTCTTCTAATCACTATGGAATTCTCTATATGGTGCATATTACAATTCGTTTTCCTACTAAGGTTGAGGTAAGCTATTAAAGAAAATTACTTAATTGGGGAATTAAATTCTTTTGTATTTATCTTAAGGGGGTTTCTTTTGGTTTTTACCAATTTAAGATTTTTTTTTTTTCATAATTCTATGAATGTCTATTACTATTTAATTCAAAATTAGGCCATATTATGGGCAAAAAATCTCCAATAAATTCCCGGTTTCACTTGTTTTACGAGCAAATCCAAAGAGATTTTATTAGAGGCACAAAACATTTTTGCCCAATTATTTTGTATGGCATTTTCAGGGATTTTTTTTTTGCTTTCGGTTTAATTCATTTCATTTTATTGAGTGTCAAAGTTTTAATATCATAAAATCATCAACTTTTTTTTGGTGGTAATGGAGTTTAGATTTATTTTAGTTGTATTTTTTTAGTTTTTTGCTATACAAAAAATAAGAAATGCAGTTTTTGTTTTGGTTATTTCTTTTTATTTCCAAAAAAATATTTTTTCTTGTGGTTAATTTGGGATAACGTTTTGTTTTTTTTTTTTTAGGTTTGAAAGGTAAGGTTATAATGGGAAAATGATTTCTCAAATTTTTTTAGCTGTCTTTTTTCAAATGATTTTTTGTTACAATGATGATTGGGTTAGTTTTTAGTTAAGAAATTTGTAAAAAAAAAATAACACCATGATGATTTTTAATGGAATTTGTTATTCTTTTGATACTACAGGGAATTTTCGTTGTTTGCTTGTTTAGATGATCATGGTTTAGTTTTGTTTTAAAATTAATATGCAATTTTCTAAATTAAACTAATAATAAATTAGTAAACATAGAACAACCAAATTTTTAGTTTATTACATTATGTTTATGTATTTTTTTTTAATATTGAAATGGAAACAAAACAACATTTATTAACTAATAAATATAACTCAAAGAACACACACACGCACACACATAAATATTATTAGTTTTAAAGCTTTTATATGTAAACTTAAAAATGTTGTTAAAATAAAAAAAAAAACGAATTAAAAACAAAAATACAACCGACATTTTCTTTATTTCATTGTGTATAAAAAAAATGGGATTTTGGAATCCACAAATGACTTACCTAACAAGGGCACAGCATCGGATGTGGCCGGCATTGTTTCAGCAACCATATTAAGGAAAACAGTAAGAGACAATAGAATAGTAACACCTGAAATGAGAGAAAAAACAAACCAACAAAATATAGATTTTAAAAATTTTAGCAACAAGAAAACATACAGAAAAATGAAATTTCGTTAAAATTTGGAGGGGGCAAAGTTTTTCACGACTAAAGATCAGTACTATGTTCGTATTTTTCACCAAAACACTATATTAAAAGTAAAAAAACCTATATGAAGACGATTATATTTTTATAAAGTCTTTTGAAATAATGAATGGAAAAGATCTAAGGAATTGATTGTGAACCAATTTATATTTATAATTTAATTAATTTAAAAAAAGTAACCGTGAAAACACGCTGGTTTTCAGCTTGAAAACTGAACATAGTACTCAGCTTAAAGCGGAACGCAGCAACATTGATTTTTTTTTATTTACCAGAAATTAAAAAAAAAAAAAAAAACAAATTAATGCCGAAAGCTCAGACCTATCGAAGCTTAAATATCCACCACCATGGCCAGCTTTCAAGAAATTTTCCTGGAGACACATTCCTCGTTACATGATGTAAGTGATTTTGTAATTAACTGAATTGAAGGAATGTTAGAAACATAGAAGAGGGAATGGCAAATTCTAAAGGGAATGCAACTACGGCAAGGGGATTACCTCAAGGAGATGGCATATGACCTTTAATTTGGTTACTGATTTTAACATGGGACCCATAATTTCAACGGACGAAATTAAGCTTTTCGAAATCGGGTCGCACTTGCAGTTGTCTTAGATTCCAGACCAAATTGCCTAGCAAATACAAGGGTTCGTCAAAGAAAAAAAAAAAACGAACGCAAGCGCTATAGGCGTTGATTGGCTTTCTACAGCCGTCCAAAGACCTGTAGCTATCTACCAGTGTTACCACTCTAATATTTTAGTACAAAATTTGCAATTTTTTTTTAACTGTTGACACTTTCGTGCCTCGTTTTTGTTGTTCTATTATATGCCATACTTTTTACAGTTTTGTGCCACCTTTTCATACCATCCACCATAGAATGGGGGGTATATTAACTTTGTCATTCTGTTTTTAACACATCGAAATATTGGTCTAAGACCCCATAAAGTATATATATTCTGGGTCGTGGTGAAATTCTGTATCGATCTAAGCATGTCCAAGAATTGGTCCATATCGGTTCATAATTATATATAGCTCCTATATAAACCGATCCCCAGACTTGACCTCCGGAGCCTTTTTGAGGAGTAAAATTCATACAATCCGGTTGAAACTTAGTACGGGGTGTTAGTATATGGTCTCTAACAACCATGCAAAACTTGGTCCATATCGGTCCATAATTATATATAGCTCCCATATAAACCGATCCCCAGACTTGACCTCCGGAGCCTTTTTGAGGAGTAAAATTCATACAATCCGGTTGAAACTTAGTACGGGGTGTTAGTATATGGTCTCTAACAACCATGCAAAACTTGGTCCATATCGGTCCATAATTATATATAGCCCCACATAAACCGATCCCCAGATTTGAACTCCGGAGCATCTTGGAGGAGCAAAATGCATCCGATTCGGTTGGAACTTGGTACTTGGTGTTAGTATATGGTCTCTGATAACCATGCAAAAATTGGTCCACAATGGTCCATAATTATATATAGCCCCCCTATAAATCGATCCCCAGATTTGACCTCCGGAAGCTGAGGAGCAAAATTCATCCGATTCGGTTGAAATTTGGTACTTTGCGCTACTATATGGCCGCTAACAAACATGTCGAAACTGGTCCATATCTATATTTATATATAGCCGATTCCCAATCACAAAAAAATTGGTCCATATCCGTTCATAATCAAGGGTGCCACTCAAGCCAAAAATAATCAACAAAAATTTTATTTCTATAGAAAATTTTGTGAGAATTTTATTGCTATAGAAAGTTTGGTCAAAATTTTATTTTTATAGAAAATTTTGTTAAAATTTTATTTCTTAGAAAATTTTGGCAAAAATGTTGTCGAAATTTTATTTTTATAGAACATTTTTTCAAAATTTTATTTCTATAGAAAACTTTGTCAAAATTTTATTTCTATAGAAAATTTTGTTAAAATTTTTGGTCTATAGTACTTTTTGTCAAAATTTTATTTCTATAGAAAATTTTGTCAAAGTTTTATTTATATAGAAAATTTTGACAAAATTTTATTTCCATAGAATATTTTGTCGACATTTTATTTCTATAGAAAATTTTTTCAAAATTGTATTTCCATAGAAATTTTTTTCAAAATTGTATTTCCATAGAAAATATTGTCAAAATCTTATTTCTATAGACAATTTTGTCAAAATTTTATTTTTATAGACAATTTTGTCAAAATTTTATTTCCATAGAAAATTTTGTCGACATTGTATTTCTATACAAATTTTTTTCAAAATTGTATTTCCATAGAAAATTTTGTCAAAATCTTATTTCTATAGACAATTTTGTCAAAATTTTATTTTTATAGACAATTTTGTCAAAATTTTATTTCCAGAGAAAATTTTGTCAAAATTTTATTTCTATAGAATTTTTTTTCAAAATTGTATTTCCATAGAAAATTTTGTCGACATTTTATTTCTATAGAAAATTTTGTCAAAATTTTATTTCTATAGAAAATTTTGTCAAAATTGTATTTTTTAAGAAAATTTTGTCGAAATTTTATTTCGATAGAAAATTTTGTCAAAATTTTATTTCGATAGAAAATATTGTCAAAATTTTGTCAAAATTTTATTTCCATACAAAACTGTGTCGACTTTTATTTCTAAAGAAAATTTTGTCAAAATTTTATTTCCATAGAAAATTTTGTCGACATTTTATTTCTATAGAAAATTTTGTCAAAGTTTTATTTATATAGAAAATTTTGACAAAATTTTATTTCCATAGAATATTTTGTCGACATTTTATTTCTATAGAAAATTTTTTCAAAATTGTATTTCCATAGAAATTTTTTTCAAAATTGTATTTCTATAGAAAATTTTGTCAAAATCTTATTTTTATAGAATTTTTTTTTTCAATATTTTATTTCGATAGAAAACTCTGTCAAAATTTTATTTAGATAGAAACTTTTGTCAAAATTTTATTTCGATAGAAAATTTTGTCAAAATTTTATTTCGATAGAAAATTTTGTCAAAATTTTATTTCGATAGAAAATTTTGTTAAAATTTTATTTCGATAGAAAATTTTGCCAAAATCTTATTTCTATAGAAAATTTTGTCAAAATTTTATTTTTATAGAAAACTTTTTCAAAAGTTTATTTCTATAGAAAATTTTGTCAAAATTTTATATCTATTGAAAATTTTGTCAAGGTTTTATTTCTATAGAAATTTTTTTCAAAATTGTATTTCCATAGAAAATTTTGTCAACATTTTATTTCTATAGAAATTTTTTTCAAAATTGTATTTCCATAGAAAATTTTGTCAAAATCTTATTTTTATAGAATTTTTTTCAAAATTTTATTTCGATAGAGAACTCTGTTAAAATTTTATTTTTATAGAAAATGTTGTCAAAATTTGATTTCTATAGAAAATTTTGTCAAACTAAATTATATACGTATTTAATCGGCCTTTGTTTTGTTTAATATATACCCCGTATGGAGTAACTTACAATTTAGAAGACGGTGTTAAGAAGTTTTAAGACACTTTGCCATCTGCAAGTGTTACCGCAACCCAAGTAATTCGATTGTGGACGACAGTCCATTTTCCTCCAATAGTTTTCGTAAATTTTAATCCTGGATCCCCATAAAATTATATATGGGATCTATGCCATAGCATAAAATTGGAGTAATGCGTCCATTACTATAATTTTGACTTCTTTTTCCTTCTCAAAGCATAGTACTAGCGGACAATTGTGACGCCTAAAAATATGCAAGGACAAATTTCTTTAAAAATAAATGGGGTTTTGTGCCACCTTTTTTAAATTAATTCTTTTTTGACTGCAATAGTTTTCGTAAATTGTAATCCTGGATCCCTATAAAATTGTATATGGGATCTATGTCATAACGTAAAATTGGAGTAATGCGTCCATTACTACAATTTTGACTTCTTTTTCCTTCTCAAAGCATAGTACTTTCAAGCGGACAATTGTGACGCCTAAAAATATGCAAAGAAAAAATTCTCTAAAAATAGGGTTCTATCATGAACTGTTAATTTTAAGGATTTTGTTTTATTTAAAAATTTGAAATTGAAAAGACGCGATTTCATAATTCCATACAATAACTTATAAAATTGATTTAATTCATATTTTAATTCTATGCTACATACGTCTGTCTCGTCTGCTTGACCATAACAAACCATCGAAATCACCTCTTATTTACATGACTGGTGCAATGGGAACAAATAAATGAAAATAATTCAATAAGTCAAGCTGAACTCTATCATCCATAGTATAGAATATTGGGAACAACGTTGCTGCAAAAAGTGGCACAAATAGTTTCATTCGTGGCACACAAATTTTAGTAAATTGGCACAATGTTGCCAGTAAAAAATGTGTCGCCAAAAAAAGTAGCGAAAATGTATTTTTTGGATCCGGAAGTGGTGCAAAATTGGCGTAGAAGCGATGAATTTAACATGGGCTTCTCATAGGAAATTTTTCTATAAACATAAAATTTTGAAAAAAAAATCTATAGAAATAAAATTTTGGCAAAATTTTCTATAGAAATAAAAATTTTTGACAAAACTTTTTATAGAAATAGAATTTTGACAAAATTTTCTATAGAAATAAAATTTTGACAAAATTTTCTATAGAAATAAAATTTTGACAAAATTTTCTATAGAAATAAAATTTCGACAAAATTTTCTATAGAAATAAAATTTTGAAAAAAATTTTATAGAAACAAAATTTTAACAAAATTTTCTATAAAAGTAAAATTTTGACCAAATTTTCTATAGAAATAAAATTTTTGTAGATTATTTTTGGCTCGAGTGGCAACCATGATTATTAACCGATATGCATCAATTGTTGTGTGACTGGGGATCGGCCATATATAGACCGATATGGTCCAATTTTGGCATGGTTGTAAGCGGCCATATACTAGCGCAATGTACCAAATTTCAACCGAATCGGATGAACTTTGCTTCTCCAAGAGTTCCCACATATCAAATCTGGGGATCGATTTATATCAGGGCTATATATAATTATGGGCCGATATGGACCAGTGGTTGTTAGAGACCATATACTAACACTACGTACAACATTTCAATTGGATGGGATGAATGTTGCTCCTCCAAGATGCTCCGGAGGTCAAGTCTTTACCAAATTTCAACCAGATCAATTTTTGGATAATAATTAAAAAAAAAAACAGCAATCTGAAGAAGAGGAAGAAGAGAAATCGGGTACTATAAGTGAGCCAGGCAGAGAAAAAGCTATAAAATTTTCGTTCTTGACTATAAAATCTGCAAAAGTGAAACCATTTTATGCAATCCGAGAAATTCATCCATCGTTTAAAGAAAATACAAATATTTTAAATCTTCCTATAAAACAGTAAAATTTCCATCACTGTTACGAAGAAAAATTAGTTTTTCGTGTGTGTGTTAATTGTGCTGCATACTTTTAGGAGGATTTCTTTGCATCACAAATACTTTCAACAAAATGGCACTTGGAAGATTGCCATCTTTCTTTTGTATAAAAGGTTTATTCAATTTATGCTAATATCTAAATGTTCTTTTTGTGCTCAACACAAATTCATAGTTTAAAGCAAATTTGGAATGGAAGAAAATCATTCAAGTGCTTTTTTGGTTTTAGTTTTTTTTTTTTTATTGCTTGCATCTTGCCCATGACTATTTGCCTTGTTCTATGGTTTCTTTTGTGGTCTCTTGCCCTGTGATGGCATTTTGATAAATTTGCTTTACTTTATACAGGCTATATATGAACATACCCTGGACTTTTCTTTACTACTCCTTCATCATTTCCTGCCATGGTTTTGATGTGAGTTTTGAAGGATTTATTTCTCTTCAAATATTTAACAATGTTAAGTTAATTTAGCACAGGCCCCTGGCAAAAGTAAAACGAAAATCAAATGGCACAAACTTTTATGAGGACAGAGCATTTAAACTATTTCAGTGAAGCATACAAAAAGCCTTGACACAATTCTCTCTAATGAAATAAAATAAATTCTGATCATCTTGTTCTTCTCTATATGGGCGAATATTTAAATTGAATGTAAATTGCAAACAAAAAAACTTTGATGAAACTAAAAGAAAAAAACAAATAAATAAATGAACGCTTGGTTAATCATCAAAGAGCTAAAGAAATTATAAGAAAAATAAAGTATATATGGCCGAAGGCATAATAAAAAAACTATATGAAGTCTGGGTTTTCATCAAAGACCCTACAAATTAAATTATTTTTGTAATATTTATTACAGTTTTGTTCTATAAAAATAGATATTTTCTGTAGAAATAATATTTTGACAATTTTTTTTTTTTATAGAAATAACATCTTGACAAAAATTTCCATAGAAATAAAATTTTTTATATATTTTTAAATTTTTTATATTTTATTAAATTTTCTATAGGAATAAAATGTTGACATAATTTTCTATAGAAATACAATTTTAACAACATTTTTTTATAGAAATAAAATTTTAACAAAATGTTCTATAGAAATAAAATGTTGACCAAATATTCTATAGAAATAAAATTTTTACAAAATTTTCTATAGATATAAAATTTTTACAAAATTTTCTATAGAAATAAAATTTTGAGACAAATTTTTATAGAAATAAAATTTTGAAATAATTTTCTATAGAAATACAATTTTTACAAAATTTTCTATAGAAATAAAATTTTTACAAAATAAAAAAAGAAAAATTGTAAAAAAAATTGTAAAAAAAAATTTCTATAGAAATAAAATTTTGACAACATTTTTTATAGAAATAAAATTTTGACAAAATTTTCTATAGAAATACAATTTTGATAAAATTTTTATTAGAAATTAAATTATGACAAAATGTTCTAAAGAAATAAAATTTTAACAAAATGTTTTATAGAAATAAAATTTTCACATAATTTTTTATATAATAAAAATTCTGAAAAAAATTTCTATAGAAATACAATTTTGACAAAATATTCTATAGAAATATAATTCGGACCAAAATTTTCTTTAGAAATAAAACATTGAAAAAAAATTTCTTTAGAAATAAAATTTTGAAAAAAAAAAATCTATAGAAATAAAATTTTTACAACATTTTCTATAGAAATAAAATTTTTACAAAATTTTCTATAGAAATAAAATTTTTACAAAAATTTCTATAGAAATAAAATTTTGACAAAATTTTCAATAGAAATAAAATTTTGACATAATTTTCTATAGAAATACAATTTTGACAAAAATTTTTATAAAAATAAAATGTTGACAATATGTTCTATAGGAATAGAATTTTGACAAAAAAATGTTTACAAAATATTCTATAGAAATTAAATTTTGACAAAATTTTTTATAGAAAAAAATTTTTTTTTTTCTATAGAAATAAAATTTTGACAACATTTTCTGTAAAAATAAAAATTTTGACAAAATTTTCATTGAAATTGAATCTAGAGAAAATATTCTATAGAATTAAAATTTTGACAAAAGTTTCTACAGAAATAAAATTTTTACAAAAAATTCTATACAAATTGTATTGGCAAAATTTTCTATAGAAATAAAATGTTGGAAAAAATTTTTATAGAAATAAAATTTTGACAAAATTTTCTATAGAAATAAAATTTTGACAAAATTTTCTATAGAAATGAAATTTTGACAACATTTGATATAAAAAAAAGTGACACAAATTTTTATAAAAAAATAATTTTTAGATATGTACGAATTCAGTTGTTGAAATTTGAAATTCATCAAAATTCCTCTGAGAGAAAGCCATACCGGTGCAAGCAAAGTTTACCAAGAAGATCAAACCTCTTTTAGCAATACTAAGACGAGGGAAATGTAACAAATTTGTAAGGGAAGTTGACCTTGGAGCTATTCGGATTTGATCCAGCATTGGAAACTTTCCCAAAAAGTCATAAAGGTGGGTAGATGGAAAGATGCTAACAGAGAAGAGGGTCATTCTACTGTGAGAATACCAGGCCGACCCAAAGACCAAATGTTTCCGCCGATTAGATTGATTGTCTTTTCACAACACATATACGAGGAAAATGGAGTAAGTCTCTAGAATAAGTTGATTTCGGATCAAATCGGATTTTATTTACCATTCGGAACATTCTAAATTTTCCCAAAGGGAGATGTTAATGAAGAGATCACACCCGAAAAGAGAAGAAGGTCATCCACAAAGAGAAAACCAGGCCGACACAAGGATCGCCCAGAAGATCTAGAATAGGGTCATTCCTCTGGTAGAAACTCCATCCGCAGCAGCGATCCAAAGTCCAGCCAATGAGATCGACCGGTTTTTAGGAAGGAAAATGACCCAAACTATGAACTCAAATCTAATCGGATATCATCCACCATTTGGAACTCTCTAAACTTTCTACGTTGATAGAGGGAGATATCATATCCTAAGAAAAAAATTTACCCGTCTGAAAGAAAGCCAGACCGACCTATGGATCCAAAGTCCCATCAAGGAGAATGACAATTTTTAGTTACTAATTGGCGAGGAGAGTGTATCAAGTTTCTAGAAGAAGTTGATCTCGGATCAAATCGGATTTGATCCACCTTTCGTAACAATTTGAACATTCCCAAAAAGGCATGCAAAAGAGAAGAGGGTGCTCCTACCAAGAGAAAACCTGGATCAAATCGAGACATTTGATCCTGGATCACAAGGATCAAATGTCTGGCCAATAGGTTAGGTTAGACCGATGTATGAGGCTCACTTATACTATTCAATCCATTGTGATACCACAGTGGTGAACTTCCCTCTTATCACTGAGTGCTGCCCGATTCCATGTTAAGCTCAATGAGAAGGGACCTCCTTTTTATAGCCGACTCCGAACGGCGTTCCACATTGCATTGAAACCACATAGACAAGCTTTGAAACACTCAGAAATGTTACCAGCATTACTGAGGTGGGATAATCGACCGCTGAAAAACTTTTTGGTGTTCGGTCGAAGCAGGAATCGAACCCACGACCTTGTGTATGCAAGGCGGGCATGCTAACCACATAACGATGTGGTATCACAATGGACTGAATGGTCTAAGTGAGCCTGATACATCGGGCTGCCACCTAACCTAACCCAACCAAACGATCTAGATCTTATTTGCTAACCAAATAAGATCTGGATCACAAGGATCAAATGTCTCGCCAATAAGATCGAGAAGAGGGGCATGTCTCCGAAAGGAAACCAGGCAGTCCAAAGAATCCAAAGTCTTGTCAAGAAGACCGACCGTCGGTTAACAATACATAGACGAGAAAAATGGAGCAAGTTTCTAGAAGTAATTGATCGAAGATATAACCACCATTCTGATTGTTCCTATCTAGGCATCAACATTGGAGGGACAGATTACATTCTAAAAGAGACTAAGAGAAAATCTGGCCGACCCTGGGACCAAAAGTTTCGAGAGGAAAGTCTTTTTGAGATAAAACCATACAGATGCAAAGGTTCCAAGTCTCGCCTAGAAGATCATCCTTAAGCAAAGATATAGGAACAAAGTGAGTAGATGGAGAGATTAGATCATAAACGAGTATGGGGCCATCCAACTAAGAGAAAAAACCTAAAAACTCTTTCCAAAAAGATTGAGAAGAGGCTCATCCCTCTGAGAGAAAACCCTACCGAAGAAAGGATCCAAAGTCTCGCCAAGAAGATCGGCCGTCCTTAAGCAACATATAGGCATGAAAGTGAGTAGATGGAAAGAATAGATCATAAACGAGAATAGGGCCATCCAACTAAGATAACAAAGATAAAAACTCTCGCCAAAAAATCGAGGAGAGGCTCATCTCTCTGAGAGAAAACCCTACCGATGCAAGGATCTAAAGTCTCGCCAAGAAGATCGGCCGTCCTTAAGCAACATATAGGCATGAAAGTGAGTAGATGGAAAGAATAGATCATAAACGAGAAAAGGGCCATAAAACTAACAGAACAAGGATCAAAACTCTGGCCAAAAAGGTTGAGATGTGGCTCATCCCTCTGAGATAAACCCCTACCGATGAAAAGATCGAAAGTCTCACCAAGATTGGGAAGAGGTTCATCCCTCTGAAAGAAAACCCTACCGGTGTAAGGATTCAAAGTCTCACCAAGAAGATCGGCCATCCTTAAGCAACATATAGACGAAGAGCAAAATTCTAAAGAGAGAGAGATCAGATTCTAGGAGAAGAAGGCTATCCCTCTTATAGAAAATCGACCTACTTTTAGCAACATACATGCAGCAAGTTTCTAAAAGATGTTGATCTAGTGTCCGACCGGATATGATCCGCTATTTGGAATCTCTCATACTTGAAAAATGGAAAGACAGCACCTTTAGTTCCTTCGAAGGACAAATTCCAAAAGACAATACCTCTAGTAGAGGATACTTCCTTTAGCCCCAGATTGAATATCGTGCAAGCAGGAAGCATAGGTGAGCCGATTCAAAAACCGGGAAAACACGCTATCTTGGGGAGTCGGGTCGGCGTTTTTGAAAAGCATTGAAAAAAAGGTTGTTCTGGTGAGCTCTCCGACAGGACGTCCACTTGTGCATATACTCTAGCCGATTCCCATCAATAACCTTGACTACATGCAAACTTGAGTGGCTCGCGTGGGCCCCATTTAAAAACATGTTAGCTGGGATATAAGAATGGGTGGTTTGATCCAAATTCCTGGGAAACATTCGCACTTGTGGGACTTGCATCGGCCTCTTTCTGTACTTTCTCCTGTGGCAAACATTCTGAAAGATACTTGGCACAGCATATTGGTAGAGCATCAGCATGAATTCTACTTGGGCATGAGGACAAAAACTGCTATGATATGATCAATCTCTCATGCCACAAAATTGAAGGATAGGGTCCACAATTTTGATTTCCTTATGCCTAAATGGAAAGACAGCACTTTCATTTCGTTTGGAGGACAAATTCCAAAAAACGATACCTGTAGAGGAGAATACCTTCTCCATCCCCAGATTGTATATTATGCAAGCCAAGGTGAGCTCTCGGACCGGGCGCTTCCCTATGGACAGCCGTTTTCGATTCACAAATCTGGAACACAGACAAATAAAGGAGAATTATATAGGAGTTTTTGAAAAAACAGAACCAATGGATAATAAGAAAGGTTGGAAACCTTTCAGAAACCTGGAAACCAGGCACACTGGAGGGACTCTTATTGGCCAAATACATTACTTTCCTCTGTAGGTCATCCACAAAGAGAAAACCAGGCCGACACAAGGATCGCCCAGAAGATCTAGAATAGGGTCATTCCTCTGGTAGAAACTCCATCCGCAGCAGCGATCCAAAGTCCAGCCAATGAGATCGACCGGTTTTTAGGAAGGAAAATGACCCAAACTATGAACTCAAATCTAATCGGATATCATCCACCATTTGGAACTCTCTAAACTTTCTACGTTGATAGAGGGAGATATCATATCCTAAGAAAAAAATTTACCCGTCTGAAAGAAAGCCAGACCGACCTATGGATCCAAAGTCCCATCAAGGAGAATGACAATTTTTAGTTACTAATTGGCGAGGAGAGTGTATCAAGTTTCTAGAAGAAGTTGATCTCGGATCAAATCGGATTTGATCCACCTTTCGTAACAATTTGAACATTCCCAAAAAGGCATGCAAAAGAGAAGAGGGTGCTCCTACCAAGAGAAAACCTGGATCAAATCGAGACATTTGATCCTGGATCACAAGGATCAAATGTCTGGCCAATAGGTTAGGTTAGACCGATGTATGAGGCTCACTTATACTATTCAATCCATTGTGATACCACAGTGGTGAACTTCCCTCTTATCACTGAGTGCTGCCCGATTCCATGTTAAGCTCAATGAGAAGGGACCTCCTTTTTATAGCCGACTCCGAACGGCGTTCCACATTGCATTGAAACCACATAGACAAGCTTTGAAACACTCAGAAATGTTACCAGCATTACTGAGGTGGGATAATCGACCGCTGAAAAACTTTTTGGTGTTCGGTCGAAGCAGGAATCGAACCCACGACCTTGTGTATGCAAGGCGGGCATGCTAACCACATAACGATGTGGTATCACAATGGACTGAATGGTCTAAGTGAGCCTGATACATCGGGCTGCCACCTAACCTAACCCAACCAAACGATCTAGATCTTATTTGCTAACCAAATAAGATCTGGATCACAAGGATCAAATGTCTCGCCAATAAGATCGAGAAGAGGGGCATGTCTCCGAAAGGAAACCAGGCAGTCCAAAGAATCCAAAGTCTTGTCAAGAAGACCGACCGTCGGTTAACAATACATAGACGAGAAAAATGGAGCAAGTTTCTAGAAGTAATTGATCGAAGATATAACCACCATTCTGATTGTTCCTATCTAGGCATCAACATTGGAGGGACAGATTACATTCTAAAAGAGACTAAGAGAAAATCTGGCCGACCCTGGGACCAAAAGTTTCGAGAGGAAAGTCTTTTTGAGATAAAACCATACAGATGCAAAGGTTCCAAGTCTCGCCTAGAAGATCATCCTTAAGCAAAGATATAGGAACAAAGTGAGTAGATGGAGAGATTAGATCATAAACGAGTATGGGGCCATCCAACTAAGAGAAAAAACCTAAAAACTCTTTCCAAAAAGATTGAGAAGAGGCTCATCCCTCTGAGAGAAAACCCTACCGAAGAAAGGATCCAAAGTCTCGCCAAGAAGATCGGCCGTCCTTAAGCAACATATAGGCATGAAAGTGAGTAGATGGAAAGAATAGATCATAAACGAGAATAGGGCCATCCAACTAAGATAACAAAGATAAAAACTCTCGCCAAAAAATCGAGGAGAGGCTCATCTCTCTGAGAGAAAACCCTACCGATGCAAGGATCTAAAGTCTCGCCAAGAAGATCGGCCGTCCTTAAGCAACATATAGGCATGAAAGTGAGTAGATGGAAAGAATAGATCATAAACGAGAAAAGGGCCATAAAACTAACAGAACAAGGATCAAAACTCTGGCCAAAAAGGTTGAGATGTGGCTCATCCCTCTGAGATAAACCCCTACCGATGAAAAGATCGAAAGTCTCACCAAGATTGGGAAGAGGTTCATCCCTCTGAAAGAAAACCCTACCGGTGTAAGGATTCAAAGTCTCACCAAGAAGATCGGCCATCCTTAAGCAACATATAGACGAAGAGCAAAATTCTAAAGAGAGAGAGATCAGATTCTAGGAGAAGAAGGCTATCCCTCTTATAGAAAATCGACCTACTTTTAGCAACATACATGCAGCAAGTTTCTAAAAGATGTTGATCTAGTGTCCGACCGGATATGATCCGCTATTTGGAATCTCTCATACTTGAAAAATGGAAAGACAGCACCTTTAGTTCCTTCGAAGGACAAATTCCAAAAGACAATACCTCTAGTAGAGGATACTTCCTTTAGCCCCAGATTGAATATCGTGCAAGCAGGAAGCATAGGTGAGCCGATTCAAAAACCGGGAAAACACGCTATCTTGGGGAGTCGGGTCGGCGTTTTTGAAAAGCATTGAAAAAAAGGTTGTTCTGGTGAGCTCTCCGACAGGACGTCCACTTGTGCATATACTCTAGCCGATTCCCATCAATAACCTTGACTACATGCAAACTTGAGTGGCTCGCGTGGGCCCCATTTAAAAACATGTTAGCTGGGATATAAGAATGGGTGGTTTGATCCAAATTCCTGGGAAACATTCGCACTTGTGGGACTTGCATCGGCCTCTTTCTGTACTTTCTCCTGTGGCAAACATTCTGAAAGATACTTGGCACAGCATATTGGTAGAGCATCAGCATGAATTCTACTTGGGCATGAGGACAAAAACTGCTATGATATGATCAATCTCTCATGCCACAAAATTGAAGGATAGGGTCCACAATTTTGATTTCCTTATGCCTAAATGGAAAGACAGCACTTTCATTTCGTTTGGAGGACAAATTCCAAAAAACGATACCTGTAGAGGAGAATACCTTCTCCATCCCCAGATTGTATATTATGCAAGCCAAGGTGAGCTCTCGGACCGGGCGCTTCCCTATGGACAGCCGTTTTCGATTCACAAATCTGGAACACAGACAAATAAAGGAGAATTATATAGGAGTTTTTGAAAAAACAGAACCAATGGATAATAAGAAAGGTTGGAAACCTTTCAGAAACCTGGAAACCAGGCACACTGGAGGGACTCTTATTGGCCAAATACATTACTTTCCTCTGTAGCAAACATTCTGGAAGAGATTTTGCAGAAAATCTATGATTGGCAGAATACGATTTCTACTTAGGAATTCTGCTACACAAACTCTGCTCTGCAGAGCACATGTGCGACATCCATGATACAGATCTCATTTATCGAATTTTTATTTCGATTTTTGTACCATACAAATAAAGCTACCACCAAAGAAAGAACGTGGCCATAATATTACATTTTCACAGAAAACATGTAATATATTTGTTTGATCTTTTCGCAGTTGAGTTGATTTAGTCCATCAACTTTGCATTTTAATTCCATTCAAAAATGCTAACAAAATACAACACTTTTTAATTATCTTACTTAAATTTTATCAAGGAAAACTAAAAACCATTAAAATGTTCTCCAAACTACAAATCCCACCCAACACCCTCACCCTACAGTCATACACCTCAAATTTCTCATAGAAACTTGTTCATCTAAAAGCCCTATGTGTATGGGATTCTGGTTTGAATTAAGCTAAAGTTTTTCGAAATGTTTGTAAAATTTTACATATATACACACACTCACACATTCGTATCTACATACAAACTGGAGGTCTATTCACCACACTAACTAACCAGGGCACTTGCATTAGTTGGGCAAACAGGCGACTATGAGTATGGTAAGGGCATGGGACAAGTATTTGCACTGAGTTTTGAGTGGATTTAAATTAATGTATCTCTAAGTTTTGCGCTTGTGAAAATCACAAGTGCATCCACATAGACACACTAGCACCGCTAAGTGGAGAGGCTTAGGAAATGCATTTTATGCTTGGTTGATAGGCGGGCTAGACGAGTGTACGGCAGAGGTAGAGGTAGGCAAGCAAATATTCAGTCAGCTATCAAACAGAAAAGTGAAATGGTTTTATGGACTACATTTTAATATGCCATTAGAAGGGAATATGTTAGAAGGGTTTATTTGGGGTTTAGAGGGTATATTTGGGTTCATTATACTGAAGGGAATTCACAAACGTGAATATTTTTGATATAATCCTAAAACTATGCTTTACATTTTGTGTTCTTACACATAGCGCAGGCGAATAATTTCATAGGCGTATGAATTTTAGAACAGAATTTTTTAAATATAATATTATCTTTTTTTTATTTACATAAATTAAATTAACTTAATTTTATTCAAAAAGATTTATATAAAATGATGATAAAAAAATTTGTCAAAATTTTATTTCTATAGAAAATTTGGCAAAATTATATTTCTATAGAAAATGTTGTCAAATTTTATTACTATAGAAAAATCTTGTAAAATTTTATTTCTATGGAAAATTTTGTCACAATTTTATTTCTATGGAAAAAATTTTCAAATTTTTTTCCATAGACATAAAATTTTGTCAAAATATTATGTCTATGGAAAATGTTATTTCTATAGAAAATGTTGTCAAAATTTTATTTCTATAGAAAATTTTGTAAAAATTTTATTTCTATAGAAAAATTTGCCAAAATTTTATTTCTATAGAAAACTTTTGTCAAAATTGTATGTCTATGGAAATTATTATCAAAATTCCATTTCAAAGGAATTTTTCTCACAATTTTAATTTAAAGAAAATTTTCTTAAAATTTTATTCTATAGAAAATTTTCTCAAAATTAAATTTCAATAGAAAATTTTGTAAAAATTTTTTATTTATGGAAAATTTTGTCAACATTTTATTTTTATGAAAATTTTGTCAAAATGTTATTTCTATGGAAAATATTGTCAAAATTGTATTTTTATAGAAAATTGTGTAAAATTTTTATTTCTATAGAAATTGTTGTTGTTCTTATAGAATTTTTTTTCAACATTTTGTTTCTTATAGAAAATTTTGTCAAAGTTTATTTATATAGAAAAATTTGTCAAAATTTTATTTCTATGGAAATTTTTATCAAAACTTCATTTCAAAGAAATTTTTCTCACAATTTAATTTAAAAAAAAAATTATTCTATAGAAAATTTTTCAAAATTTTATTCTTTCGAAAATTTTGTCAAAATGTAATTTTTATAGAAAATTTTGTAAAATTTTTTTATTTATAGAAAATTTTGTCAAAATTTTATTTTTATAGAAAAGTTTGTCAAAAATTTATTTCTATAGAAATTATTATCAAAATTTCATTTCAAAAAATTTTTTCTCACAATTTTAACTTAAACAAAATTTTCTTAAAATTTTATTCTATAGAAAATTTTGTCAAAAGTTTATTTCTATAGAAAAATTTGTTAAAATTTTTTTTCTATAGAAAATTTTGTTACAATTTTATTTCTATAGAAAATTTTGTAAAAATTTTATGTCTATGGAAATTATTATCAAAATTTAATTTCAAAGAAATTTTTCTGACAATTTTAATTTAAAGAAAATTTTCTTAAAATTTTATTCTATAGAAAATTTTGTCAAAATTTTATTCTATAGAAAATTTTGTCAAAATTTTATTCTATAGAAAATTTTGTCAAAATTTAATTTATAAGAAAATTTTGTAAAAATTTTATATTTATAGAAAATTTTGTCAAATTTTATTTCTATGGAAAATTTTGTCAAAATTGTGTTTTTATAGAAAATTTTGTAAAATTTACATTTCTATGGAAAATTTTGTCAAATTTCTATTTCTATAGAACATTTTGTAAAAATTTTATGTTTATTGAAAATTTTGTCAAAATTTTATTTCTATAGACAAATTTGTCAAAATTTTATTTCTATAGAAAATTGTGCCAAATTTTATGTCTGTGGAAATTATTATCAAAATTTCATTTCAAAGAATTTTTTCTCACAATTTTAATTTAACAATTTTAAAATTTTTCAAAAGTTTATTTCTATAGAAAATTTTGTAAAAATTTTTAATTTATAGAAAATTTTGTCAAAATTTTATTTTAATGAAAATTTCTAGAGAAAATTTTATCAAAATTTTATTTATATAGAAAATTTCATTTCTATAAAAATTTTTTTCAAAATTTTATTTCTATACAAAATTTGACAAAGCTATATTTCTATAGAAAATTTGGCAAAATTATATTTCTATGAAAATTTTTTCAAATTTTATTTCTATGGAAAATTTTGTCACAATGTTATTTCTATGGAAAATTTTGTCAAAAAAACTTGTCAAAATTTTATTATATCGAAATTTTTGTCAAAATTTAATTTCTATCGAAATTTTTGTCGAAATTTAATTTCCATAGAAAATTTTGTAAAAATTTTATATTTATAGAAAATTTTGTAAAAATTTTATATTTATAGAAAATTTTGTAAACATTTTATATTTATAGAAAATTTTGTCAAAATTTTATTTCTATGGAAAATTTTGCCAAAATGTTATTTCGATGGAAAATGTTGTCAAAATTGTGTTTTTATAGAAAATTTTGTAAAAATTTTATATATATAGAAAATTTTGTAAAAATTTTATATTTATAGAAAATTTTGTCAAAATTTTATTTCTATAAAAAAATTTGTCAAAATTTAATTTCTATAGAATATTTTGTCAAAATTTTATGTCTATGGAAATTATTATCAAAATTTCATTTCAAAGGAATTTTTCTCACAATTTTAATTTAAAGTAAATTTTCTTAAAATTTTATTCTATAGAAAATTTTGTAAAAATTTAATTTCTATAGAAAATTTTGTAAAAATTTTTTATTTATAGAAAATTTTGTCATAATTGTATTTTTATGAAAATTTTGTCAAAAACTTATTTCTATAGAAATTATTATCAAAATTTCATTTCAAAGAAATTTTTCTCACAATTTTAATTTGAAGAAAATTTTCTTAAAATTTTATTCTATAGAAAATTTTGTAAAAATTTAATTTCTATAGAAAATTTTGTAAACATTTTTTATTTATAGAAAATTTTGTCAACATTTTATTTGTATGAAAAATTTTGTCAAAATGTTATTTCTATGGAAAATTTTGTCAAAATTGTATTTTGGTAGAAAATTTTGTAAAATTTTTATTTCTATAGAAAATGTTGTCAAGATTTTGTTTCTTATAGAAAATTTTGTCAAAAGTTTATTTCTATAGAAAAATTTGTCAAAATTTTATTTCTATAGAAAATGTTGTCAAAATTTTATGTCTATGGAAAATGTTATTTCTATGGAAAATTTTGTCAAAATTGTATTTTTATAGAAAATTTTGTAAAATTTATATTTCTATAGACAATTTTGTCAACATATTGTTTCTTATAGAAAATTTTGTCAAAAGTTTATTTCTATAGAAAAATTTGTCAAAATTTTATTTCTATAGAAAATTTTGTTAAAATTTTATTTCTATAGAAAAATTTGTCAAAATTGTATGTCTATGGAAATTATTATCAAAACTTCATTTCAAAGAAATTTTTCTCACAATTTTAATTTATAGAAAATTTTCTTAAAATTTTATTCTATAGAAAATTTTGTCAAAATTTTATTCTATAGAAAATTTTGTCAAAATTTTGTTCTATAGAAAATTTTGTCAAAATTTTATTCTATAGAAAATTTTGTCAAAATTTAATTTCTATAGAAAATTTTGTAAACATTTTTTATTTATAGAAAATTTTGTCAAAATTTTATTTGTATGAAAAATTTTGTCAAAATGTTATTTCTATGGAAAATTTTGTCAAAATTGTATTTTGGTAGAAAATTTTGTAAAATTTTTATTTCTATAGAAAATGTTGTCAACATTTTGTTTCTTATAGAAAATTTTGTCAAAAGTTTATTTCTATAGAAAAATTTGTCAAAATTTTATTTCTATGGAAATTATTATCAAAACTTCATTTCAAAGAAATTTTTCTCACAATTTTAATTTATAGAAAATTTTCTTAAAATTTTATTCTATAGAAAATTTTGTCAAAATTTTATTCTATAGAAAATTTTGTCAAAATTTTGTTCTATAGAAAATTTTGTCAAAATTTAATTTCTATAGAAAATTTTGTCAAAATTTAATTTCTATAGAAAATTTTGTAAAAATTTTTTATTTATAGAAAATTTTGTCATAATTTTATTTTTTTTGGAAAATTTTGTCAAAATGTTATTTCTATGGAAAATTTTGTCAAAATTGTATTTTGGTAAAAAATTTTGTAAAATTTTTATTTCTATAGAAAATGTTGTCAACATTTTGTTTCTTATAGAAAATTTTGTCAAAAGTTTATTTCTATAGAAAAATTTGTCAAAATTTTATTTCTATGGAAATTATTATCAAAACTTCATTTCAAAGAAATTTTTCCCACAATTTTAATTTATAGAAAATTTTCTTAAAATTTTATTCTATAGAAAATTTTGTCAAAATTTTATTCTATAGAAAATTTTGTCAAAAATTTGTTCTATAGAAAATTTTGTCATAATTTTATTCTATAGAAAATTTTGTCAAAATTTAATTTCTATAGAAAATTTTGTCAAAATTTAATTTCTATAGAAAATTTTGTAAAAATTTTTTATTTATAGAAAATTTTGTCATAATTTTATTTGTTTTTGGAAAATTTTGTCAAAATTGTATTTTTGTAGAAAATTTTGTAAAATTTATATTTCTATAGAAAATTTTATCAAAATTTTATTTCTATAGAAAATTTCATTTCTGTAAAAAATTTTGTCAACATTTTATTTCTATAGAAAATTTTATCAAAATTTAATTTCTATAGAAAATTTCATTTCTGTAAAAAATTTTGTCAACATTTTATATCGAAATTTACAAACTATTAAAGACAGGTTTCTTTAAAATAATGAAATTTTAATTAAAATAAAGTTTATATTGTTTGCTTCAAAAATTGTTTTCATTAAATTTAGGACATAAATTTTTAGATTTAAGATATAAGCGCTTCACATATAGGCTTAGACTTAGTTTGAGGACTTATTATCTTTGGTTGAAAGTTTTTTTTTGGAATTAAGAAAACATTTTTTTACTTTGAGGTATCCGTTATAATTTGGATTTTAAACTGGCATTTGTTTGTACATGAGTGCCTTTATTAATAAACCGCAAAAAGATAATGAAAATTTGATAAATGAGATCTGTATCCTAATTTTAATTTTATTGGTCCTAGATTTAAAGCCAGATAAGTCGCTGAAAAAGTTACCTTGCCATCGGCAAGCGTTACCGCAACCCAGTTATTCGATTGTGGATGACAGTCTTTAGAAGAAGTTTCTACGCACTCCATGGTGGAGGCTACATAAGCTTCGGCCTGGCCGAACTTACGGCCGTATATACTTGTCTTTTTTTTTTATTTGGTTAAATTCGAGTTGAATAACTAGACCTTTTCAAAATTTTTAAAATATAAACAAATTTCTCCAGATCGATTTTTTAGATGTGATTATGTAGTTGAAAATCGAATTTTTAAATTTTGAAATAGTGTCATACCATAAATTTCCTTCTAGAACCATAGTGTTGTAAAGCGAACAATTGTGACACCTGAAAGTACGCCGTGGAAATTTTCGCTAATAGCTAAAACGGGTTTTGCTATAATTTGTTAATTTGAAGCATTATTTTAAACCAAAGTGTGACTTCATAATTTCATAGAGTTCATAACAAAAAATTAAATTCGTTTAATTTGTATTTTTTCTTCATAAAAAAATGTGAGACTTTTTGTGGCAGATTTTTAAAATTAGTTTGCCACCTGCTAATACAAAGGACACCTTTTGTTCCAATACAAAGGACGCCCATCGAGACCTCGGAACTGCATTTCCCTTATTGATACCCACGGTTGGCTTGTTTTTTGTAATTCTTATTAACTTCTTCTAATTTATATCTTAATCTTATATTATAATTATAAAAATACATTGACTTATTTTATTTATATTTGTAACATTTCAAAATTTACACATAAATATTTTTCTTACTTACCCAGTGATAATTTTTCACCCGAATCCGGTGGCAGTGTAAAACCTAGTAAAGCCATTGATGCTATCAGTACGCATGGTATAATTAAATTAAAAAAATAATACAACGTCCGACGACGTATGATGATGGCAAATGTTATATCGATATATGGTTCCGGACAACAGTTGTAATAGATTTCGTTACGCTTTCCAGGAACACCTAAATGGCGGAAACATAAGCGCCACCATACAGGAAGAAAAAAAAGGAAAATCAAAAAATAATTAATAAAAATTACAAAAACATTAAGCTATCTGATGATGCTTTTCAGTTTCAGTTGTTGTTCTTGTATATTGAGTGGTTGTTGGGGGGTTTCTTGTGGTTTTTTAGGTTTTGTTTTCCTTCTTGCTTTTACTTTGGGGTTGCGCTATGGTAATGTAATGAATTGACATTGTTCCATGTTAAGTAAGGAAATACATGATATTATTTAATGATGTTACATATATGTACAAGTGATAATGTGAAGAGGAAAAAGGATGTTGTAAGAAGACAATAGGATGTGACAAGCTATTATAAGAGAGAGGGTGTGAGAGAGAGAGCGAGCTTTTAAGGACTTCTTTGGTTTCATGCTAGTGATATTGAATTATAAATAAATTCCAGAGGGGAAATTTTTATTTCATTAAACGCTAAGCTATACTAATAATTATATTGTAATTTTTTTAGAATGTAAGCAAAGAAAAATATTGGAGAATATTGGATTTTGTAAAAAAAAATATATATTTTAAAATTAAAAAATATTCATTCATATTACACGCAAAGAAAAAAAACGTTTGGAAAACGTGTACCGAAAACGTTTTTCTTATGTTAGAGTTTTTTGAATTGCTTCGAAAAGTATACACTTTTATCACCAAAAAAATTCGTTTGTTACACAATTTTTATTTTTTCAATAAAAAGAGTTATTTTTGAACCAACAACACAGTCCATTTCGTTTATATCAAACACTGTTCTTTTCTGACTTTAGGTATTTAATAAGACACATTTTACAGTTCATAGTAAAAATTTAATATAGTAGAATGTAATGTTGAAAATTTTTTCGGAATCTTCCGACCATATCTGGAATATATGTAAAAAAAAAACTGGTCGAAGCAGGGATCGAACCCACGACCCTTGGCATGCAAGTCCGACGTAGCAACCACTGCTCCACGGTCCCAAACTAAATGTATTCTTCTGTTAAATAAACTTTGTTTAATCGGCTCGTGGGCGCCGCAAGCTATGCTATATTAATATAACTTATATGGATAATTAGCTATTGATGACAATAACAGCTACGTAGCTCAGTGGATAGTGTGCTGCCTTACAAATTGCATGGTCCGCGGTTCGATTCTCAGTCCAGGCGAAAGGTAAAAAAAAATTTAAAAATTTATAAAATCGTATAATTTCTTCTACATTGTTTGTATTACAGAAAAAGGTGCTAAGAACTAAAAAACTTCGTGGAAGTGAGAAAGATGTGAGGGAAAATGCAATTAGCCAGAAAAAAATTTTTTTGAGTTAGTCTTTATGAAATTGCTTTTACATCCTGGAAAAGAATAAACGTTTATCACAAAAAGTATATACTTTTCTTCCAAATACACTTCCTTTCAACGAAAAGCAAATGAGAAACGAACTTTGTTTGTCTAAAATTTCGTTTGGGAGGAAAGAATTATTTTTTTGCGTGTAGAGTTGTACTATAAAGACAAAAAAATATTACCAACATATTTAAGTTTATTGTCTGTATTAAAAAAAATCAAAATAAAAATAAAAAAAAAATAAAATAAAATTAATTGATTCAACTTATGCATTAAGCAAAGCATCAAATTATTTTACAAATTAATGATTTCCTTCACTAAGTTTCAATAAAAAATTAATTCGTTTTTTTACAATTTTTACATGAAGTTTTTCCGTGATTAATTTATTTTTTTTTTCTAATATATTTTGTCTGTATGTTTATCGGGTTCTTCGAGTTTACGCCTCAAATATTTTTTTGGTTTTCGCACCATAATGTTTTTTTGAACCGCCTGGAAGTATGCAAAAAAAATAGCCCATCACAAATAATTACAAATTTACTACAATTTGCCAAAAGTAATGCAGTTTTTGGTGTCACTGTGAATTTTGACTGACACTTAAATGAATATTAAAATGGTCACACGATTATTTCTGTATTGAATTATTTGAACTGTCAGTTCAGAGACTCGGAGCCAATGACAAACTCGGACATGATTTTAAACAACGTTAATGGTGTTAGGCTATCGAAAGCGATCTCGTAATCACACAAAATTTTTTCTGTATTGAATGATTCGCAGTGATTCGTTATTATTTGAACTGACAAGAGACTCTGAGCCAATGACAAACTCTGACATGGTTTTAAAGAACATTAATGGTATTAGGCTATCGAAAGCGATCTCGTAATCACACAAAAAATGGCTCGTGTTCATTTTGGCCAAAGTTTGATGCCATAAGAAATTGCGAATAATACTTTTTTTTGCCACTTTTCGAAAAGTCAACACTGTATAATTTTCCAATTGGATATTAAATAGGTCAGACCATAGCCTAACATTACTTAATGGATCGCGGGTGATCTCTACTTAATGGTTCACGGGCGTTCTTTATTATTTTAACTGATGAGAGCTAGTCAATTTGCCAATATAAGACATGGCTTTGAACATCTGTTTGTTTGACTATCGAAAGCGGCCTCCCCAATGACACTTAAATGGTCCCTATGTAGTCTTCTTTCCAAAAAGTAATGACACATTCATTTTAAAAAAGTGGCACCCTTTTTCGTGCATACTTTTAGGAGGTAAAAATGTATGTATTTAAAATATATTAGAAAATAAAATAATGTAATTACAAATTGTCTACAGAAATAAAATTTTGACAAAATTGTTTATAGAAATCAAATTTTGACAAAATTTTTTATAGAAATAAAATTTTGGCAAAATTTTTTATAGAAATAAAATTTTGACCAAATTTTCTACAGAAATAAAATTTTGACAAAATTGTTTATAGAAATAAAATTCTGACATAATTTTCTATAAAATAAAATTTTGACAAAATTTCTTATAGAAATAATATCTTATAAAATTTTGACAACATTTTCTGTAGAAATGAAACTTGGAGAAAATTTTCTATGGAAGTAAAATGTTGAGAAAGTTTTCTAAAGAAATAAAATTTTCTGTAAAAATAATATTTTGGAAAATTTTCTATAGAAATAAAATTTAGAGAAAATTTTCTATAGAAATCAAATGTTGAGAAAGTTTTCTAAAGAAATAAAATTTTCTATAGAATAAATTTTCTATAGAAATAGAATTTTTGAAAAATTTTCTATAGAAATACAATTTTGACAAAATTTTCTGCAGAAATGAAATTTGGAGAAAATTTTCCATGGAAGTAAAATTTTGATACAATTTTCTGTAGAAATACAATTTTGACAAAATTTTCTGTAGAAATAAAATTCTAACAAAATTTTCTGCAGAAATGAAATTTGGAGAAGTAAAATTTTAACAAAATTTTCTGTAAAAATAAAAGTTTGGAACATTTTCTATAGAAAGAAAATTTAGAGAAAATTTTCTATAGAAATAAAATGTTGAGAAAGTTTTCTAAAGAAATAAAATTTTCTATAGCATAAATTTTCTATAGAATAAATTTTCTATAGAAGCAGAATTTTTGACAAAATTTTCTGTAGATCTAAAATTTTGACAAAATTTTCTGTAGAAATGAAATTTGGAGAAAATTTTCTATGGAAGTAAAATTTTGACACAATTTTCTGTAGAAATACAATTTTGACAAAATTTTCTGTAGAAAAGAAATTTGGAGAAAATTTCTATTAAAGTAAAATTTTAACACAATTTTCTGTAGAAATAAAATATTGGAAAATTTTCTATAGAAATAAAATTTAGAGAAAATTTTCTATAGAAATAAAATTTTCTATAGAATAAATTTTCTATAGAAATAAAATTTGGGAAAATTATGTACAGAAATAAAATTTTGACAAAATTTTCTGTAGAAATGAAGTTTGGAGAAAAATTTTAATGGAAGTAAAATTTTAACACAATTTTCTGTAGAAATAAAATTTGGGAAAATTTTCTATAGAAATAAAATTTAAAGAAAATTTTCTATAGAAATGAAATATGAAGAAAATTTTCTAAGGAAGTAAAATTTTGACACAATTTTCTGTAGAAAAAAAAATTGGAAAATTTTCTATAGAAATAAAATTTAGAGAAAATTTTCTATAGAAATAAAATGTTTAAAAAGTTTTCTAAAGAAATAAAATTTTCTATAGAATAAGTTTTCTATAAAAATAGAAGTTTTGAAAATTTTTCTATAGAAATACAATTTTGACAAAATTTTCTGTAGAAATAAAATTTTTACAAAATTTTCTGTAGGAATGAAATTTAGAGAAAAATTTCTATGGAAGTAAAATTTTAACACAATTTTCTGTAGAAATAAAATTTGGGAAAATTATCTATAGAAATAAAATTTTGACAAAATTTTCTGTAGAAATGAAAGTTGGAGAAAAATTTTAATGGAAGTAAAATTTTAACACAATTTTCTGTAGAAATAAAATTTGGGAAAATTTTCTATAGAAATAAAATTTAGAGAAAATTTTCTATAGAAATAAAATGTTGATAAAGTTTTCTAAAGAAATAAAATTTTCTATAGAATAAATTTTCTATAGAAATATAATTTTTGAAAAAATTTCTATAGAAATACAATTTTGACAGAGTTTTCTGTAGATCTAAAATTTTGACAAAATTTTCTGTAGAAACGAAATTTGGAGAAAATTTTCTATGGATGTAAAATTTTGACAAAATTTCTGTAGACATACAATTTTGACAAAATTTTCTGTAGAAATAAAATTTTGACAAAATTTTCTGTAGAAATGAAATTTGGAAAAAATATTCTATAGAAGTAAAATTTTGACATAATTTTCTGTAGAAATAAAATTTTGGAAAATTTTCTATTGAAATAGAATTTAGAGAAAATTTTCTATAGAAATAAAATGTTGAGAAAGTTTTCTAAAGAAATCAAATTTTCTATAGAAATAGAATTTTGGAAAAATTTTCTATAGAAATACAATTTTGACAAAGTTTTCTGTAGATCTAAAATTTTGACAAAATTTTTTGTAGAAACACAATTTTGACAAAATTTTCTGTAGAAATAAAATTTTGACAAAATTTTCTGTAGAAATGAAATTTGGAAAAAATATTCTATGGAAGTAAAATTTTGACACAATTTTCTGTAGAAATAAAATTTTGGAAAATTTTCTATTGAAATAAAATTTAGAGAAAATTTTCTATAGAAATAAAATGTTGAGAAAGTTTTCTAAAGAAATAAAATTTTCTATAGAAATAGAATTTTGGAAAAATTTTCTATAGAAATACAATTTTGACAAAGTTTTCTGTAGATCTAAAATTTTGAAAAAATTTTCTGTAGAAACACAATTTTGACAAAATTTTCTGTACATCTAAAATTTTGACAAAATTTTCTGTAGAAATGAAATTTGGAGAAAATTTTCTATGGAAGTAAAATTTTGACACAATTTTCTGTAGATATACAATTTTGACAAAATTTTCTGTGGAAATAAAATTTTGACAAAATTTTCTGTAGAAATGAAATTTGGACAAAATGTTCTATGGAAGTAAAATTTTAACACAATTTTCTGTAGAAATAAAATTTTGGAAAATTTTCTATAGAAATTAAATTTTGGGAAAATTTTCTATAGAAATAAAACTTCGGGAAAATTTTCTATAGAAATAGAATTTTGGAAACATTTTCTATAAATGTAAAATTTTGAGAAAATTTTCTATAGATATAAAATTTTGGGAAAATTTTCTATATAAATAAAATTTTGAGAAAATAAATAAAGAAATTGAGAAGCTTCCAAAATAAGACCATTTTTTGATAATTTTTTGGTTAAAATTATTCCAAATTTTGGTATTTTGTGTTAGCTCGAATGACAACCGTGGTATAGGTCCATTGCCAAAGCAAACCATTTTGCCCGTCTAAGCTATTTACCCCACATAGACTTTGCCGCCTACAGTGCGTGTCACCGTCAGAGTTCATATTGCCGAAATTTTTTCAATTAAAATTTGAAATTATTTTTTAAAAATTTTCAATTAAAAATTAATTGATTTAAAAAATATTTTATTTGTTTCAAACAAAAATCAATCACTAAAACTAATTGGGATCAATTAATTTCCTAATTGAAGTTGGTGATTGATATCAATTAGGAATTTATTATAACAATTATTCGGGATGAAGGCAAAAAATATGCTTCCTAACTTAACTCTACATATATTACCTTAGATTTTCATTCTAATAATAAGAGATGAACCCTTGATCTTTTAATTGCAAATATTTCAATGGATATTTCTATAATCCACTTTTGACATAGTTTTTGTTTTAGAGTATTTATTTATTTGATGATTTCATTATGTTTTTCAATAATATTTCCTTTATTTTAAAAATTGCTGCATTGCTTACTTTACTGGAAAAAGGTTGTGTAGTATACTTTTAGGCAAAACTAAAAGCTATGTAAATAATTATTTTTCAGGCATATATTTGTGAGGGAGAAGGGTCGGTAGTCTGCAAGAGAATATAGAGCACTACAAAGAAATATCTTTTTACACAGAGGATTTACAATATATTCGAAATTTATATTATTTAAAAGTTTTGCATTATTAATTTAGTTAATTCACCTTTTAATTGCAAATATTTGAATGGATATTTCTATATTCTACATTTGACATAGTTTTTGTTTTAGTGTATTTATTTGACGATACCTTTACGTTGTCTAATAAAATTTCATTTATTTTAAAACTTGCTGCAATGCTTACTTTACTGGAAATAGCTTGTGTAGTATACTTTTAGGCAAAACTAAAGGCTATGTAAATAATTATCTTTCAGGTATATATTTGTGAGGGAGAAGTGTCGGTAGACTGCAAGAGAATATAGTATACTACAAAGAAATATCTTTTTACACAGAGGATTTACATAATATTCGAAATTTGTATTATTTGAAATTTTTGTATTATTACTTTAGTTAATTGAGTATACGACAGGCATACTAAAAAAAAAACATTTTATATACAAATATTTGAATGGACATTTATATTTTTTACTTTTGAAAAAATCTTTGCTTTAGTGTCCTTATTTGATGATTTCATTATGTTTCCTAATAAAATTTCTTTTATTTTAAAAATCACTTCAATATTTATTTTATTGGTAAGGGTTTGTATAGTATACTTTTAGGCGGAACTAAAAGCAAAATAAATAATTCTATTTGTATCATATTTAGAGAGAGGAGAGAGACTGCCGGAGAATATAGAGCCCTACAAAGAAATATCTTTTTACACAGAGGATAATATTCGATTTTTTTTTTCAATATTTGTATTTTTGATTAAGTTAATTGAAAAATAGAATATTTCATTTTTGAAAATATTTTTTTGTTTAAGGTGAGTATTAAATTCGAGTTTAGTCGTCATCTTTTCACAATTACTTTTCTTTTATAATCCATTTTAAGGAATACAAACTTCGTGAAAATTTGCTTTGGCCTATTCCCCACCAAGTTATAATAAACCTTGCATCAAAGAGGTATAATTTTATACTTTTTTTACTGATTTATTTTTCATTTTAAAGGCTAAACTCTAACTTAATATTCATCTTTAGTGTGTTTATTTAGTAATTTCATTTCACTTTTTCTATAAAAAAATCCTTAATTTCAAATATCGCTGCAATGTTTACTATTATGGAAATATCTATGTACTATACATTTAGGCAGAAGAGAAAAGTAAATATTATTATTATAATTTTTTTTTTTTACTAGACACTGTAATAATGTGTAGAAAATTACAAAGTCAGTTGCTTTTAGGACTAACAAAATATTCCAATTTTTTTATACCCTGTGCCACACTGTGGAACAGGGTATTATAAGTTAGTGCATATGTTTGTAACACCCAGAAGGAGACGAGATAGACACGTGGTGTCTTTGGCAATAATGCTCAGGGTGAGTCCCTGAGTCGATATAGCCATGTCCGTCCGACCGTCTGTCTGTGAATACATTTTTGTGATCAAAGTCTAGTTCGCAATTTAAGTCCAATCGCCTTCAAATGTGGCACATGTTCCTAATTTGGGTCAGAATAGAACCCTATTGATTTTGGAAGAAATCGGTTCAGATTTAGATATAGCTCCCATATATATCATTCGCCCGATATGCACTAATATGGACCCAGCAGCCAGAGTTTTATACCGATTTGCTTGAGATTTTGTACAAACATAACACCTAGTCGTATAGTCAAGTGTGCAAAATTTTATTGAAATCGGTTCAGATTTAGATATAGCTCCGATATATATCTTTCGCCCGATATGGACTTATATGGCCCCAGAAGCCAGATTTTTGGCCGAATTTGGTTGAAATTTTGCACTAGCAGTACAATTAGTAGTATAGTCAAGTGTGTAAAATTTGATTGAAATCGGTTCAGATTTAGATATAGCTCCCATATATCTTTTGCCCGATATGGACTATTATGGTCCTAAAAGCCAGAGTTTTGGTCCAATTTGTTTGAAATTTTGCACAGGGAGTAGATTTAGCGTTGTAGCTATGCGTGCCAAATTTGGTTGAAATCGATTCAGATTTCGATATAGCTCCCATATACATCTTTCGCCCGATATGGACTTATATGGACCCAGAAGCCAGAGTTTTGGCCCAAGTTGGTTGAAATTTTGCACTAGGAGTACAATTAGTAGTATAGTCAAGTGTGTAAAATTTTATTGAAATCGGTTCAGATTTAGATATAGCTCCCATATATATGTTTTTCTGATTTCGACAAAAATGGTCAAAATACCAACATTTTCCTTGTTAAATCGCTACTGCTTAGTCGAAAAATTGTAAAAATGACTCTAATTTTCCTAAACTTCT
The DNA here is from genome assembly GCF_050003625.1 of Haematobia irritans. NCBI lineage: Eukaryota > Metazoa > Arthropoda > Insecta > Diptera > Muscidae > Haematobia > Haematobia irritans. Next base: position 22,488,545 of record NC_134398.1, read on the forward strand.
AATACATATCTATCGAGCGATAAATCATAAATAAACTTTTGGGAAGTTTCCTTAAAATTGCTTCAGATTTAAATGTTTCCCATAATTTTTAACTAAAATTGTGTTCCACCTTAGTGCATTAGCCAACTTAAATTTTGAAAATATTTATTTTTATTTTCGCCTTTTAAAATATACCATTTTTAGTGTCGTTATTTAAAATATTTCATTTTGTTTTCTTATAAAATTTCCTTTGTATTAAATATCGGTAAAATTTTTACTTTACTGTAAACGGTT